>NC_053429.1:71363162-71481178 GCF_007990345.1 Gossypium hirsutum | reverse complement strand
TCCTGAAACTAGACTCATATATCCATCTACAATTTTTTTTATAAAATTTTTGTCGAGCCAATTAGTACAGTTTATTAGTTAAAGTCTCCCTGTTACAGGGTACGACTACACTGACCTTCATGCATTACAACTTGGATATCTCCCTGTACAGGGCTTCACACTGATTCCGTTTGTTTCTAATGCAACTAGACTCAAAAAGGAATCTTTACATATAAGGCATGACTTCTAATTATCTCTGGTTAATATATAATGAATTTCCAAAGTCAGATCAGGGGATCCAGAAACCGTTCTGGCCCTGTCTCACGAAAACTTTAACATCTCATAATATACTATTCATATGAACGTTTCGCTACTTTCCTATGAAAATATATTCATCAAGGTTCGATTACATAATTTATTCACTATTTAAATCCATTCCTACTATTTTTAGTGATTTTTCACATCCACATTACTGCTGCTGCCAGCATCTATTTTTTTTAAGGTAAACTTTACGTATTTCATGATCCTCCATGGATCAACTAGAATTTGTCATACATATACCAAAAGTGATCATGAATAACCATTCCCATGGCTAACCGTTACCAACATTTCCATACCTCTCGACGGACAACATACAAACCGATTATAATGCTATGATCAAAGTATATTTAAGCCATTTTCGCATGGCTATCCAAATTTACACAAAACCGAAGGGTTCATGACCAACAACAAAAGGGTAGTCCTATACATGCCATTTCAAAGTTCAACCAAAAGTATACCAAAAGGAGCTTTGATAGTGTGGGCAACTTCGACTTCAAAATCCCGAGTCCGATAGCTGAAGAACCAAAATCTATAAAACAGAGAATCAAAGAAACGGAGTAAGCATTAAATGCTTAGTAAGTTTTGAGCAAAGAATTTAAGCACATCAGAAGTATAGCATTCATATACTAAACGGATAATTCCATATATACATTTTCTCAAATCATTCCTACTTCACATTCCAACCCCTATATTCATACATAAGGGATCATCTTAGCCAAATACCGGAAGCTCATTACTCGACTGAGCGAATATTATTCGAAAGGAATCAACTATTCCAATGCACATACGAAACATACCTCATTGTTGGGATTTTACAAGCGTATTAACTGAAATTTTTACAGCAAGATCGCTCGTTCCCGAATCACGTACCTTCGGAATTTAACCGGATATAGCTACTCGTTCAAATGCCTTCGGGACATAGCCCGGTTATAGTAACTCGCACAAATGCCTTCGGGACTTAACCCGGATTTAGTGACTCGCACCAATGCCTTCGGGCTTAGCCCGAAATTAGTAACTCGCACAAATGCCTTCGGGACTTAACCCGGATTTAGTGACTCGCACCAATGCCTTCGGGCTTAGCCCGGAATTAGTAACTCGCACAAATGCCTTCGGATCTTAGTCCAGATATAGTCACTTAGCACAAAGCCTTCGGGACTTAGCCCGGACATCATTCGAATAACCATGTACATTTATCAATAGATCATGACACATCCGTATTTATTTTCATTACCAAAGCTCAAACACAAGACACTTATCACACTTAAAATTTCGGCTCAATAGCCACATACAAAGAGCATGATTTTGATTTGCTTAAAACATGATCTAATCAAATCATAACCTAAGTTCCATTACTCGAAAACTTACCTCGGATGTGGTCGAACGATTTCGGCGGCTATTCGATAACTTTTTCCTTCCCCTTATCCAACTGTGGCCCTCTAAGCTCTTGAGCTAATTCAAACAAATTTAACTTATTAAAGTCTCATTATGCTAGCTTATGGCCGAATATGACAAAGAGTTTAATAGGTTATATGGCCACCCTTTAGCTCAAATACCCAATGGTCATGCGCATTTTTAATCACATTAAGCAATTTAACACAATTCATTTGAACATCAAAGGAGAACCTCAGGGTACTTAGTCCATATATACATTAGACATTAGAGTCACATATGTATGAAATCACGAATCGAATCCAACATATTAGCTAATATTCCCCTTAGCCGAATTTTCTAAGTCAAGAGAAAGCCATCAATATGCTTACCTATGGCCGAACATACACATCAACTTATGTACTCATTCATGTGGCCGAACATACATGTCTATGTTGAGGCCGATTGCAACACTCAATACATTCTACAAGTATGGTCACTTGTATTGACTAAACACCATTTTGTTTCAAGTTCAAAACTTGTCCCATACACATATATACACTAGTAAAGCATCCTCTCCCTTTCCATCAATTCAACACATGCATTACTCATTAATATACTAAAATTATATTCGGCCTTAGCACACAACTTGCTAGCCGATTCTTCTCCATCTAGCAACTAATGCACATATGTGTTCATTTGTTAGACTCTACTTCATCTAACAACAACCATATTTTCCCTTCTACTTCCTACCATGGCCGAATGCATCACAACACCATACCATTTCAATTTTTGGTCATGGTTAAACAAAGAACTTAATGTCTCACTCAAAAATGCTAAAAAGAAGATTCAAGAATCATCAATCCACCATCACATGCACCATTACAAAGCTTCACTTTTAGCATGCAAATGATATCAACACAAATCCACCTTAGCCGAATATCATCTCCATGACATAGTAAAGATTTGAACCATGGGCTAGTTAGAACTCAAGCTAACTACTAAAATATACATGAATCTCATGGAGCAACCTCAAACATACCTTAGCCTAGTTACATGCATGGCCGAACCTCTTCAACATTTCCTCCTTTCTTTCCTTTTGAATTTCGGTCAAAGATGTTCAAGGATGAACACAATTTTTTTTTCTTTGTTTTCTTTCTTCCATTCACGGCAAAGGGGGGGGCATGGATGAGACCATTTTTTTTTCATCACTCCTCCCTTTCATTATTAATTACCATGCTCATTATTTTATTTTTCCTAACATACATCACTAACCTAACATGTTTGTGACATGTTTCCACCCATAGCATGGCCGGCCACTATGCTTTAATTTGGCTAATTTGACATGCAAGGACAATCACTTTCCCACATATATTATAGGCCACTTGAACACTTGCCTAGCATATTTCTAAATTGTCTCACATAAGTCCCTACTAATAAATTTCACATACACTGAACAAATTAAAGTATGGAACTATCACACAAGCATTTACGCACATCATAAACACAGAATATAATCTTTAATTATTTGTAAGACTCGGTTTCGTGGTCCCGAAACCACTCTCCGACTAGGGTCAATTTAGGGCTGTCACATTAAATGTGGCTGAAGATATAGATGCGAATCAAGAGCCATCTAATTATTCTGAGGCAGTTAGCTATGAAGACTCAGAAAAGTGGATTTTTGCTATGCAAGAAGAGATGGAATCACTCCACAAAAACAGAACATGGGACCTTGTGAAACTTCCTAAAGGTATAAAAGCTGTTCGTTGTAAATGGGTGTTTAAAAGGAAAGAAGGGACTTTAGGAGTTGAAGAACCCAGATATAAAGCAAGGCTTGTTGCAAAGGGTTACAGTCAAATTCCAGGAGTGGACTTTACAGATGTTTTCTCTCCAGTTGTTAAGCATAGTTTGATTCGAGCTTTGCTTGGTATTGTGGCCATGCAGGATTTGGAGCTTGAGCAGTTAGATGTAAAAACTGCATTTCTGCATGGAGAACTTGAGGAGGATATTTACATGCAATAACCAGAGGGTTTTATAGTCTCAGAAAAAGAGGACTATGTTTGCTTGCTGAAAAAGTCCCTTTACGGTTTGAAACAGTCACCAAGACAGTGGTACAAGAGGTTTGATTCCTTTATGACTTCTCGTGATTTCAAAAGAAGTAGTTTTGACAGTTGTGTTTACTTTAAGAAAAACAGTGATGGTTCTTTTGTGTATCTACTTCTTTATGTTGATGACATGTTGATAGCAGCAAAAGATAAAGGAGAGATAAGAAATGTCAAAACCCAATTAAGTAAAGAATTTGAGATGAAAGATTTAGGACCAGCAAAGAAGATACTTGGAATGGAGATTCTCAGAGATAGAAAAACAAGTAAATTGTACCTAAGTCAGAAGGGGTACATTGAGAAAGTTCTTTGCAGGTTCAATATGTAGAGTGCTAAGCCTGTTAGTACTCCTTTAGTAGTCCATTTCAGACTTTCATCAGTTTTGTCTCCACAATCAGATGATGAGATCGAGTACATGTCACATGTTCCATACTCTATTGCAGTGGGATCTCTCATGTATGCTATGGTTTGTTCACGTCCAGATTTATCATATGCAGTCAGTGCAGTTAGCAGATACATGGCGAATCCTGGTAAAGAACACTGGAAAGCAGTTCAGTGGATTCTAAGATACTTACGAGGTACTACTGATGTTTGCTTACAGTTTGGAAGAACTAAAGATGGTGTCATAGGGTATGTTGATGCTGATTTCGCTAGAGACCTTGATAAAAGAAGATCTCTCACAGGTTATGTCTTTACAATCGGAGGTTGTGCAATCAATTGGAAAGCCACTTTGCAGTCTACAGTCACTTTGTCTACCACTGAAGCTGAGTACATGGCGATTACTGAGGCTTGTAAAGAAGCTATTTGGTTGAAGGGACTCTTTAGTGAACTCAATGAAGACCTTCAAATCAACACAGTAATTTGTGACAGTCAGAGTGCCATCTTTGTAACACCCCGAACCCGAGACCGACACCGGAGTCGAACACGAGGTGTTAACAGACTTTAAACCCCTTATAAAAAAAATTCCCAGACACTGCCAATCTGCATACTAGTCGCTTTAAAAATCATATCTTGAGTTTCACAACTCGAAAATCAGTTTCGTGATTTTTCCCTGAAACTAGACTCATATACCCATCTACATATTTTTTTCTAGAATTTTTGGTCGGGCCAATTAGTACAGTTTATTAGTCAAAGTCTCCCATGTTACAGGGATTGACTACCCTGACCTTTGCGCATTACGACTTGGATATCTCCTTGTACAGGGCTCCAATACTGATGCCGTTTGTTTCTATAGAAACTAGACTCAGAGAGGAATCTATACATATATGGTATGACTCCTAATAATCTCTGGTTAATTTATAGTGAATTTCCAAAGTCGGAACAGGGAATCCAGAAACCGTTCTGGTCCTGTCTCACGAGAACCTGAATATCACTTAACATACTGTCCGTATGATTGTTTCGTTACTTTCCTATGAAAGTAGATTCATCAAGGTTTGTTTACATAATTTATTCACTATTTAATTCCCTTCCTATTATTTTTAGTGATTTTCCAAATCTACATCACTGCTGCTGTCAGCATCTGCCTTTAAGGTAGACTTTACCTATTTCATGGTTTCCATGATTCAACTAGCCCTTTTTGCATAAATAGCACAATTTATGATAGTGGTTAACCATTCCCATGGCTAATACTTGTCAAGCATATCCACACCGAATGATTATAACATTATACTCAAACACATATAAGCCATTTTCGCATGGCTATCCAAAATTATACAAGTCCAAAGGGTCCACGACCCACAACAAACGGGTAGTCCTATACATGCCATTTCGAAGTTCAACCAAAATTGTACCAAAAGGGGGCTTTGATAGTGTGGGCGACTTTGACCTCAAGATCCCGAGTCCGATAGCTGGAGAACCCAAATCTATAAAACAGAGGAGCAATGAAACGGAGTAAGCAATTTATGCTTAGTAAGTTTTGAGCAATGAATTCCAGCACAACAAAAGTATAGCATTCATATAGCTAAACGGATAGTTTCATATGCACAAATTTACGATATCGTACTTGCTTCACATTATCAACCCTTATGTACATACACAAAAGATCAACTCAGCCAAAGGCCGGTAGCTCGTTTATCAACTGAGCGAATACTTATTTGTAAGGGCTCAACTAAATTCAAGCACATACGAAACATACCTCAATGTTGGGATGTTTCGAGAGTATTAACTGGAATTTTACAGCAAGTTCATTCATTCTCAAATCACGTACCTTCGGAATTTAACCGGATATAGCTCCTCGTTCAAATGCCTTCGGGACATAGCCCGGTTATAGTAATTCGCACAAATGCCTTCGGGACTTAACTCGGATTTAGTAACTCGCACAAATGCCTTCGGGCTTAGCCCGGAATTAGTATCTCGCACAAATGCCTTCGGATCTTAGTCCGGATATTGTCACTTAGCACAAGCCTTCGGGACTTAGCCCGGACATCATTCAAATAACCATGCACATTTAACAATAAATCATGGCCCATTCGTATTTCATTTTCGTTAGCAAAACTCAAACACAAGACATTTATCATTCTTGCAAATTCGGCTCAATAGCCACACAAAGAGCATGATTTTAATTTGCTTAAAACATGATCTAATCACATCATAATTTAAGCTCTCTTACTCAAGAACTTACCTCGGATGTCGTCGAATGATTCCGATGGCTATTCGACCACTTTTTCCTTCCCTTTATCGGATTTATTTCCCCTTTGCTCTTGAGCTTAATTAAACAAATAAATTGATTTAATCATTTGAGCATCGAAAATAGGAACATAAGGCACTTAGCCCATATTTATACATTAGACTTTAAAGTCACATACATGTGAAATCATGCATCAACTCAACATATTAACCCACACTCCCCTTTAGCCGATTGTCCTTACCTAGATATAGGCATCAATATGTTTGCCTCTAACCGAATTCATGCAACGCCAATCCATCTCATGTGGCCGAATATGCATGTCTACTTTGAGGCCAAATTATATTCTTAGTACCACATATAAATGACATACATTTACTAACTAATGCATTACATATTATAACTCAATATGTATCCATCATTTAGTCCATAACTAAACCACCACCATATATAAACATATACTTTGGGGTGATATATATATGTTTCATACCAATACATCATGTGCATATATATATATACAAGAGCCGAATCACAAGGCTAATTATAGCCATCTCATATATTTTCATCCCATACCCGAATGCACAAGTACATTATAATAGCTTCCAACTTAATTCATCATAAATTTCCCCCTTTTTTTCTTCATGGCCGAATGCTCCTTCTACTTTCACAAAGCATGAATTTCATCATCCAACTTACAAGCTTACAATCTCATGAAGTTTAACCTCATGGTGCCTATCAAACTCTTACTCATTAGCTTCTATCATAAACCTCCAACAACACCAAATAAACATATACTTTGGGGGTCTATGGTAGAACCAAGAAAGGAACTCATAGATATCAAGATGTGAGCAACTACCATTATTCATCTAAGTTTAGCATGAAACACAATCATCACCCTTATTAATCTTTTATAGCCGAAAACCATACTCACCCCCAAAATCGAAATTTCGACATGGTTTACAAAAATCACTTGATAACTCACTCAATATCAACTAAAATTTCAAAAGCTAGTACAAACTTCCTTACCTTAATAGTGACCTAAGATGACCGATTGCTTCACTCCCTTCTTCTTCCTTTCAATTCGGCCAAGAAGAACCAAAAAACACAACTTGTTTTTCTTTCTTCCTTAGAACATTCGGCCAAGGGGAAATGAAGAAAGATGGACACTTTTTTTTTTGTTTTTCCTTCTTACTTTCACGGCAATGGGGAGGGGAAGAAACAATTACACACATCCTTTCCTTTTTCCATTTCTTTATTCCCCATACTTCTTATTATATTTTATCCTACATACCTCACTAGGCCAACATGTTCCCAACATGTTTCCACCCATAGCATGGCCGGCCACTACTTATTAGGGGGGGAATTTGACATGCAAGTCCCCCCTTTTTTTCCACATGCACTAATAGGTCCTTACGCATTGACCTATCACATTTTAAAATTTTCTCACATAAGTCCTATTGACTTAATTCACATGCAATCGACTAAATCGAAGCTTGAAATTTTCACACATTCATAGTTACATATTCTAGACAATAAATATCACATTCAAACATTTCGGTGACTCAGTTTAACGGTCCCGAAACCACTTCCCGACTAGGGTCAATTTTGGGCTGTCACAACTCTCCCCCACTTAAGAAATTTTCGTCCCCGAAAATCTTACCGATAAATAGGTTTGGGTATCGTTCTTTCATCGAGCTCTCGGTTTCCCAAGTAGCTTCCTCGATCCCGTGTTTGAGCCATAACACCTTCACTAACGGAACCCTTTTGTTCCGCAACTCCTTTACTTCACGAGCTAGGATACGCATCGGTTCTTCTTCATAACTCATATCGGCTTGAATTTCAACCTCTGATGGGCTAATTATGTACGATGGATCAGATCGATAGCGTCGAAGCATCGAAACATGAAAGACGTCGTGAATCTTTTCAAGCTCAGGGGGCAAAATCAATCTATATGCAACCGGACCAACTCGTTCGGAGATTTCGTACGGCCCAATGAATCTCGGGTTCAACTTGCCCTTACGGCCAAACCTGAGTACCTTTTTCCAAGGCGAAACTTTAAGGAACACTTTATCTCCCACCTGATATTCAATGTCCTTTCGTTTCAAATCCGCATACGATTTTTGACGATCTGTGGCTGCTTTCAGACTTTCACGGATTACCTTTACTTTCTGTTCGGCATCCTTAATCAAATCAACTCCGAAAATTTTACTTTCACCGAGCTCGGTCCAAAACAATGGTGTACGGCATTTACGACCGTACAAAGCCTCGTAAGGTGCCATCTTAATACTTGATTGAAAACTATTGTTGTAAGCGAATTCAATCAAAGGTAAATACCGTTCCCATGAACTACTGAACTCGAGGATGCAACATCTCAACATATCCTCAAGTATCTGAATTATCCGCTCGGATTGACCATCGGTTTGGGGGTGAAAAGCAGTGCTTAAATGCAGCTTGGTACCCAAAGCTTCTTGCAATTTCCTCCAAAATCGCGAGGTGAATCTCGGATCTCTATCCGACACGGTAGAAATAGGTACCCCGTGTAATCTCACAATCTGAGAAACATACAATTCGGCTAGTTTATCCAATGAAAAATCTGTACGCACGGGGATAAGGTGAGCCGACTTAGTCAGTCTATCAACAACAACCCAAATCGCATCCTTCTTACTTGTTGACCATGGCAGTCCGGACACAGAGTCCATTGTGACTCGATCCCATTTCCACTCGGGTATCATGATCGGCTGAAGTAATCCTGAAGGCACTTGATGTTCCGCTTTCACTTGTTGACATATTAAACATCTCAAAACAAAGTCGGAGATGTCTCGTTTCATACCATGCCACCTAAAACCAACGTTTCAAATCGTTGTACATTTTCGTACTCCCCGGGTGAATTGACATTCGGCTACAATGGGCTTCGTTCAGAATCATCGAAATGAGTTCCGAATTCCTTGGAACACACCAACGACTTCTGAACCTCAAACAATCATCATCATCAATTTGAAACTCCGATTCCTTGTTCGGAGCACACTCAGCCCGTTTTGCAACCAATTCATTATCAACTTTCTGGGCTTCACGAATTTGATGAATCAATAATGGTTTGGCTTTTAATTCAGCTATTAACACATTGTCGGGTAGAACAGACAAGTGCACATTCATCGCTCGTAAAGCAAACAATGATTTTCGGCTTAAGGCGTCCGCAACCATATTAGCCTTTCCCGGGTGGTAATCAATGACAAGCTCGTAATCTTTCAACAACTCAAGCCAACGTCTTTGTCGTAGATTTAAGTCTCTTTGAGTCATCAAATTTTTGAGACTTTTGTGATCCGAAAATACATGGCACTTCTCACCAAATAAGTAATGTCGCCATATTTTTAAAGCAAATACGATGGCAGCTAGTTCAAGATCATGGGTCGGATAATTTTTCTCATGTGGCTTTAATTGTCTCGACGCATAGGCCACCACTCGACCTTCTTGCATCAATACGCAACCCAACCCAAGTAGGGATGCGTCACTATAAATGACAAACTCTTTGCCTGATTCGGGTTGCACTAAAATTGGAGCTTCAGTCAAATAAGTTTTTAGTTGATCAAAACTTTTCTGACATTTCTCCGTCCATTCGAACTTAACATCCTTTTGAAGTAGCTTCGTCATTGGTGTCGCTATCATCGAGAAACCTTTGACAAATCGTCGGTAATAACCGGCGAGTCCCAGGAATTTCCGAACTTCGGTAATATTTCTTGGAGGCTTCCAGTTAAGTATGGCTGAAATTTTGTTCGGGTCAACTCGAATACCCGATGTGGATACCACATGACCCAAGAAGCTAACGTCTCTTAACCAGAACTCACACTTACTGAACTTAGCATATAACTGCTTATCCCGCAAAATTTGCAACACCAGTCTCAGGTGCTCAGCATGTTCGGTCTCATCTCTTGAATAGACCAAGATGTCATCAATGAACACAACTACGAACCGATCCAAATATGGTCTGAAGATCCGATTCATCAAATCCATAAATACCGCAGGGCATTAGTGAGCCCAAACGGCATCACTAAGAACTCGTAGTGACCATATCTCGTCCTGAAGGCAGTTTTGGGTATGTCCGATTCTCGAATTCGCAACTGATAATAGCCCGATCTCAAATCTATTTTTGAGAACTCTGTGGCTCCCTTCAGTTGGTCGAACAAATCATCGATGCGCGGCAACGGATATTTGTTCTTTATCGTCACTTTATTCAGTTGACGATAGTCAATGCACAACCTCATGGTTCCGTCCTTCTTTTTCACGAACAATACTGGTGCACCCCAGGGTGAGAAACTTGGTCGAGCAAAACCTCTATCCGTCAATTCTTGCAACTGAGCTTTCAACTCTTTTAACTCGGTTGGTGCCATACGATACTGAGCTATCGAAATCGGCGTAGTCCCAGGTACAAGCTCAATACCAAACTCTACCTCCCGAACAGGTGGTAAACCCGGTAATCCTTCAGGAAAAACATCCGGGTATTCACAAACCACCGGCACAGATTCGGGTTTCTTGTCTAATTCTTTGTCACACAGTACATACGCAAGGTATGCTTCGCACCCTTTTCTTACATATTTCTGGGCCAACATTGCTGATATTACAGCTGGCATCCCCTCCAAGTCCGTAGACTCAACTCGGATTACTTCGTTATTTGCGCACCTCGAATTTCTAGGGGACATTACTTACACACTTTGTCGACAAGCACGTAACGACCCAAGGGATTTGACACCCGAATTACGAACTCAGTAGACTCAATAGGTAAAGTCTTACTGGATGCTAAGGTTTCACATATGTAAGAATGAGTAGAACCGGGGTCAATCAAAGCAATTACATTAGTATCAAAGAGAGTAAAAGTACCAGTAATAACATCAGGCGAAGAAGCATCCTCGCGGGCACGTATAGCATAAGCTCTAGCAGGCGCACGAGCCTCGGATCTAGTCGTAGCATCTCTAGATCCTCTCTGACCACCACCAGCATTGCCCGTATTTCCAGATGGTCTACCTCGAGCAGTGGTAGCACCCGGTTTCCCACTCTGATTTTCATTCTGTTCAGACAACCTCGGGCAATCTTTAATGAAGTGGTCAACTGATCCGCACTTGTAACAGGAGCGGTCAGGGAATCTACAACTCCCCGAATGCCATTTACCGCAATATCGACATTTCGTTCTGTCTCGACGTTCATTCCCAACACTGGCGACCGAAGTGCCTCGTGTACCCACAGGGGGTCGATCACGATCTCGTCTAAAAAGGCCCGAAGTGCCTCTCGACCAGCCCACATCATCTCGAAATTTCTTCGATGCCTGTTGAAGAGACTTTCCCGAAGATCTTTTACGAAACTCTCCAGTTCCCTCATCAACTTTTTGTTTTTCTTTTCTAAGCTCTTCGGCTTTACAAGCTCGCTCGACAAGTACTACGAACTCTCGTATTTCAAGAACGCCAACGAACATTTTTATATCTTCATTCAGCCCATCCTCGAAGCGTTTACACATGATAGCCTCGGACGAAACACATTCCCGAGCGTATTTGCTAAGTCTAACAAACTTTCGCTCGTAATCAGTAACCGACATGGAACCTTGCTTAAGCTCAAGAAATTCCTTCCGTTTTTTATCAACAAATCTCTGACTGATATACTTTTTCCGAAACTCAGTTTGGAAAAACTCCCAAGTTACTTGCTCTCGGGGCACAACAGAAGTCAGAGTACTCCACCAATAGTAGGTAGAATCACGTAGCAAGGAGATAGTACACTTTAGGCATTCATCGGGTGTACAAGATAGCTCATCGAGTACCCGGATAGTGTTGTCCAACCAAAATTCAGCTTGCTCGGCATCGTCGCTATCCGTAGCCTTAATTTCAGTAGCCCCCATGTTTTCGGATTCTGTCAACTGGGGGCTTATTTGACCTTATTTGGTCAGTTACCGGAGGTATTGTAGGTGCGGGGGTGGTATTAGTCGGGAATGGAGGTTGTGGAACAGCCGTATTAGTTCGAATGTATTGGTTGAACCAATCATTCATCACGCTATAGAAAGCTTGTCTAGCTTCATCATTCGGGTTACTAGCATTAGGTTGAGAGTCCGCCGGCGCTGTCCCTTGTGCGGGAGCAGGCGCCACACTCTCAAGATCATCAGCTACCTCTCGGTCGGGATCGGGATCCATTACTATAAATTAACACATTTGCAAATGTCAGAAATCACCACACTATCCAATAATCAAATAAAATGGCATGTATAGCTAGACCCAACGCATTACGGTAGTCCTAGAATCGACTAAACCGTAGCTCTGATACCAATCAAATGTAACACCCCGAACCCGAGACCGACACCGGAGTCGAACACGAGGTGTTAACAGACTTTAAACCCCTTATAAAAAAAAATTCCCAGACACTGCCAATCTGCGTACTAGTCGCTTTAAAAATCATATCTTGAGTTTCACAACTCGAAAATCAGTTTCGTGATTTTTCCCTGAAACTAGACTCATATGCCCATCTACATATTTTTTTCTATAATTTTTGGTCGGGCCAATTAGTACAGTTTATTAGTCAAAGTCTCCCATGTTACAGGGATCGACTACCCTGAACTTTGCGCATTACGACTTGGATATCTCCTAGTACAGGGCTCCAATACTGATGCCGTTTGTTTCTATAGAAACTAGACTCAGAGAGGAATCTATACATATATGGTATGACTCCTAATTATCTCTGGTTAATTTATAGTGAATTTCCAAAGTCGGAAAAGGGAATCCAGAAACCGTTCTGGCCCTGTCTCATGAGAACCTGAATATCACTTAACATACTGTCCGTATGATTGTTTCGTTACTTTCCTATGAAAGTAGATTCATCAAGGTTTGTTTACATAATTTATTCACTATTTAATTCCCTTCCTACTATTTTTAGTGATTTTCCAAATCTACATCACTGCTGCTGTCAGCATCTGCCTTTAAGGTAGACTTTACCTATTTCATGGTTTCCATGATTCAACTAGCCCTTTTTGCATAAATAGCACAATTTATGATAGTGGTTAACCATTCCCATGGCTAATCCTTGTCAAGCATATCCACACCGAATGATTATAACATTATACTCAAACACATATAAGCCATTTTCGCATGGCTATCCAAAATTATACAAGTCCAAAGGGTCCACGACCCACAACAAACGGGTAGTCCTATACATGCCATTTCGAAGTTCAACCAAAATTGTACCAAAAGGGGGCTTTGATAGTGTGGGCGACTTTGACCTCAAGATCCCGAGTCCGATAGCTGGAGAACCCAAATCTATAAAACAGAGGAGCAATGAAACGGAGTAAGCAATTTATGCTTAGTAAGTTTTGAGCAATGAATTCCAGCACAACAAAAGTATAGCATTCATATAGCTAAACGGATAGTTTCATATGCACAAATTTACGATATCGTACTTGCTTCACATTATCAACCCTTATGTACATACACAAAAGATCAACTCAGCCAAAGGCCGGTAGCTCGTTTATCAACTGAGCGAATACTTATTTGTAAGGGCTCAACTAAATTCAAGCACATACGAAACATACCTCAATGTTGGGATGTTTCGAGAGTATTAACTGGAATTTTACAGCAAGTTCATTCATTCCCAAATCACGTAGCTTCGGAATTTAACCGGATATAGCTCCTCGTTCAAATGCCTTCGGGACATAGCCCGGTTATAGTAATTCGCACAAATGCCTTCGGGACTTAACCCGGATTTAGTAACTCGCACAAATGCCTTCGGGCTTAGCCCGGAATTAGTATCTCGCACAAATGCCTTCGGATCTTAGTCCGGATATTGTCACTTAGCACAAGCCTTCGGGACTTAGCCCGGACATCATTCAAATAACCATGCACATTTAACAATAAATCATGGCCCATTCGTATTTCATTTTCGTTAGCAAAACTCAAACACAAGACATTTATCATTCTTGCAAATTCGGCTCAATAGCCACACAAAGAGCATGATTTTAATTTGCTTAAAACATGATCTAATCACATCATAATTTAAGCTCTCTTACTCAAGAACTTACCTCGGATGTCGTCGAACGATTCCGATGGCTATTCGACCACTTTTTCCTTCCCTTTATCGGATTTATTTCCCATTTGCTCTTGAGCTTAATTAAACAAATAAATTGATTTAATCATTTGAGCATCGAAAAGAGGAACATAAGGCACTTAGCCCATATTTATACATTAGACTTTAAAGTCACATACATGTGAAATCATGCATCAACTCAACATATTAACCCACACTCCCCTTTAGCCGATTGTCCTTACCTAGATATAGGCATCAATATGTTTGCCTCTAACCGAATTCATGCAACGCCAATCCATCTCATGTGGCCGAATATGCATGTCTACTTTGAGGCCAAATTATATTCTTAGTACCACATATAAATGACATACATTTTACTAACTAATGCATTACATATTATAACTCAATATGTATCCATCATTTAGTCCATAACTAAACCACCACCATATATAAACATATACTTTGGGGTGATATATATATGTTTCATACCAATACATCATGTGCATATATATATATACAAGAGCCGAATCACAAGGCTAATTATAGCCATCTCATATATTTTCATCCCATACCCGAATGCACAAGTACATTATAATAGCTTCCAACTTAATTCATCATAAATTTCCCCCTTTTTTTCTTCATGGCCGAATGCTCCTTCTACTTTCACAAAGCATGAATTTCATCATCCAACTTACAAGCTTACAATCTCATGAAGTTTAACCTCATGGTGCCTATCAAACTCTCACTCATTAGCTTCTATCATAAACCTCCAACAACGCCAAATAAACATATACTTTGGGGGTCTATGGTAGAACCAAGAAAGGAACTCATAGATATCAAGATGTGAGCAACTACCATTATTCATCTAAGTTTAGCATGAAACACAATCATCACCCTTATTAATCTTTTATAGCCGAAAACCATACTCACCCCCAAAATCGAAATTTCAACATGGTTTACAAAAATCACTTGATAACTCACTCAATATCAACTAAAATTTCAAAAGCTAGTACGAACTTCCTTACCTTAATAGTGACCTAAGATGACCGATTGCTTCACTCCCTTCTTCTTCCTTTCAATTCGGCCAAGAAGAACCAAAAAACACAACTTGTTTTTCTTTCTTCCTTAGAACATTCGGCCAAGGGGAAATGAAGAAAGATGGACACTTTTTTTTTTGTTTTTCCTTCTTACTTTCACGGCAATGGGGAGGGGAAGAAACAATTACACACATCCTTTCCTTTTTCCATTTCTTTATTCCCCATACTTCTTATTATATTTTATCCTACATACCTCACTAGGCCAACATGTTCCCAACATGTTTCCACCCATAGCATGGCCGGCCACTACTTATTAGGGGGGGAATTTGACATGCAAGTCCCCCCTTTTTTTCCACATGCACTAATAGGTCCTTACGCATTGACCTATCACATTTTAAAATTTTCTCACATAAGTCCTATTGACTTAATTCACATGCAATCGACTAAATCAAAGCTTGAAATTTTCACACATTCATAGTTACATATTCTAGACAATAAATATCACATTCAAACATTTCGGTGACTCGGTTTAACGGTCCCGAAACCACTTCCCGACTAGGGTCAATTTTGGGCTGTCACAATCTTTCTTACAAAAGATCAAATGTTTCATGAGAGAACAAAAAACATTTATGTTCGGTATCATTTTGTTCGTGATATTATTGCTCATGGTGATATTGTTGTGAGCAAAATTATTACTCATGAAAATCCTGCATATATGATGACTAAGTCACTTCCTATAACCAAGTTTGAGCATTGCTTAAACTTGGTTGGTGTTCATTGTTGAAGTTAAACCCTTAAGGGGTTTTATGGAAGAGGTGGAGAACTTGTTTAATTGAAAGTTCACGATGAAGAACTTGTTCATTGAGAATTTGTGTCAAGGTGGAGATTGTTAGAATTAAGTGACCCAAATTCTTATTTAAATAAAATACGATGGAAAATAAAATAAAAGTAAAATCCATATAGAACTAGACTTCTTTTATTTTATTTTAGAATAAGGTTTTCTAAACCTTATTAAACTTCATCTATTTTATATTGATTAGGATAAGGTGTTTCAATCCTACTAGAATATGGCTTTACAAGCCTATAAATAGACATAGTCTATTCCTCTTGTATCTATTCAATTTTTCGACATAGTGAATTTTCTTCTCCTCTGCCCGTGGTTTTTTCCCGAAAGGGTTTCCACGTAAAATTTATGTGTTCTTTATTTTTATTTTATTTTATTTTATTTTTCTCAAAATATTTTATTGTTTGGTTGACGTAATATAAAATTACTTAAAAGTACATTTTACTAAATTGTCTTTATAGAATCGTTTTACTACACAAATTTGCTGCATAGTATTTCATTTTATATATTTCTCTAGTAAATTAATTTCTTATCTCCTTTCTCAAATAAACAAATAGGCACTAGAGAGGAGAGATACACAACTAGGGTTCTCTTTTAATCAATTTACAAGTGAGAGAAAAATTTATTATTATTATTTAAACATGTTATTGTATGGTTTAAGGACAAAATTGACCAAAATGATTAAAAAAAGAATGATAACTTTATTATAGAAGTGATATTTTAGGCAAAATGTAATAAAAAATGTAATATAAATCTCAATGATAATTTTGCCCAACTTATAATAATGAATAAATATAGTTGAATTGTTACTTGAAAAATTATGAAAGAACAAGAGAATTTGATTCATTATTTTTATGATTATTTTGTTTTGGTTTAGTAAAATGAAATAAAGTCATTAAAAGGAAGGGTAGAATTGTCAAAAAAGTCGCATTACCTAGGGAATGTAAGACCACTTAAGGAAGAGGCGGTATTGAGATTTCATTTTAGAATATTGACCTTGTTTTGGATGAAAAAGTTTCATTGTTCACAATGGTGAGGGTTCACATGTACCTTTGAAGTGTCCCCCACTCAGAGCTATGTGACAATGGTATAAAATCTTATGTACCTCGTTTTTTGCTACGCATCTCCTGTTCATTTGATCTGTGCACTTTTTTAACAAACAAGGCTTTTTCGAGAAATAGTACTTCACATCGTGAAGAAACTTTTTCTTTTGTTGATATGTCATATTAATCGGCATCAAACCACAAGCTAAATAGTTAGCAAACTTAGCAATCCAATGGGTATTATGGACATGATTTACTTTAAGTATGTGCTCGTCTGGAAATGTCTCCTGAATGGGTATAAGTGGAGAATTTCCTTCTTACGGCTCCAATTTTGATAAGTGATCTGCTTCTTGATTTTCTACCCTTTTTCGATCTTGAATTTCTAAAGCGAACTCTTGGAGTAGAAGTACCCATCGAATCAATCTAGGCTTGGCCTCTTTCTTGACAAGTAAATATTTAATTATCGAATAATCCGTATAAAAAATCATTTTGGTACCTACAAGATAGGATCAAAATTTATCAAAAGCAAATACAGTAGCAAGTAATTATTTCTCTATTATAGTATAATTCAATTGAGCTCATTTTAGATTCCAACTTGTGTAGTAGATGGGATGAAAATCTTTGTTCCTTCACTAGTGCATCACAGCTCCTATCGCAATGTCATTTGCATCACACATCAACTCAAATGGAAAATCTCAATCTGGTGTGATGATAATGGGTGCTGAAACTAATCGATTCTTCAGATCAATAAATGCTTTCAAACATTCTTCTTCAAAGTTGAATATCCTGTCTTTCTCCAATAATTTGCATAAGGGTTGAGCAATTTTGGAGAAGGCCTTGATAAATCTTCGATAGAATTTGGCATGTCCCAACAATAATTTGGCATGTCCTAAAAAGCTCCTAACACCTTTTACAGATGTTGGAGCTGGGAGTTTCTCATTAACATCTACCTTTGCTTTATCTACCTTATTTCCATGTCTCTTTATTTGGTGCCCCAGAATAATACTTTCTCATACCATGAAATGACAGTTTTCCTAGTTGAGTACGAGGTTTGTTTCTTCGCACCGCCTTAGTACCTTGGCTAGATTGGCTAAGAAACATCATAAGTGTCTCCAAACTCTGAAAAATCATCCATAAAAACTTCCAAATACTTCTCAACCATGTAAGTAAAAATAGCCATAATACATCTTTGAAATGTAGTCGATTCATTACATAAACCAAATGGCATGCATCTAAATACAAATGTATCATACGAATATGTGAATGTTGTTTTCTATTGATCTTTCGGTGCTGCTATGATCTGATTATATCCCGAGTATCCATCATGAAAATACTAATAGTCTCACCCCGTGAGCCTATCCAGCATCTGGTCCAAGAACGACAAAGGAAAGTGATCTTTTCTAGTTGCCTTGTTCAACTTTCGATAATCTATACAAATTATCCATCTCGTAATTGTTCTGGTCGATATTAACTTGTTATTCTCATTTTCAATGACCGTAATACCTCCTTTCTTTAGCACGCACTGGACCAGACTTACCCATGAACTATCTGAAATAGGGTAAATTATACCCGCATCTAACCATTTTATAATATTTTTCTTTACCATGTCCTTCATAATGGGGGTTCAGTCTTCATTGTCCATCAATCATCCCTTTTTCGCCATATTCTAGGATGATTTTATGCATGCAAATGGATAGGCTAATACCACGAATATCAGCTATGGTCCATCCGATGGCCTTCTTGATTTGTTTCAACATTGAAATGAGTTTCTCTTTCTACTCTTTAGTTAACTCAGCTAAAACAATCATAGGAAAAGTCAAAGCGTTACCTAAATAAACATATTTTAAGTCCAAGGGAAGTACCCTAAGTTCTAAATTTAGGTGGTTCTTCGGTTGACACTTTTGGTTGAACATAGTCTCTTCTTTATAATTCCAAAGATTCAAAACGGGATTGAGGATTAAATCCCCTTTGATTAGCTTCTAACAAAGCTAAGTATTCCTCCCCCTGTTCATCACTTGTAGGGTTTGACATCAAAACTTGTTCCAGTGGGTCCTAAACAGAGTTGAGTTCCCATTCTATAGCTAAATCCTCTAACTCAGATACTGTAGAACAATCATCAACTATGTCAGGGAATCGCATAAACTTAAAATCATTAAGAGTTACTTAATCTTCCTGAACACGCATAGTAAGCTCACCCTTCTGCACATCAATAAGGGTCCTTCCACTTGCTAGGAAAGGCCACCCTAGGATGATTGACACCTCTTTATCTACTCTAAAATCTAAAATAACAAAGTCAGTAGGAAAAATAAATTTGTCTACATGTACCAATACATTCTCGATTTTTCCTTCTAAGTGTGCTAAGAATCGATCTGCTAATTGAAATGTAGTCGTAGTAGGTCTAACTTCACCTATCCCTAACTTCCTAAATATAGACATGGTCATCAAGTTAATGTCTTCACCAAAATCACACAATGCCTTACTATAATAAGTTGCTTCAATGTTGCAACGTATGGTAAAACATCCAGGGTCCTTTATCTTTGGGGGTAGTTTACTTTGAAGATATGCACTACATTCCTTTGTCAAGGCTACCATCTCAAATTCAATAGGTCTCCATTTTTTAGACAGGATATCTTTCATGAATTTGACATAGTTTGGCATTTATTCAAGTGTTTTTACCAACATAATTTTAATATGAAGTTGCTTCAGTACATCTAAAAAATTTTTGAATTGGACTTCCTGTTTCTGCTTTTGAAGCCTTTGAGGGTAAGATGGTAGAGAATTTTTAACTTGAACTGGTTGATTCATCTTTTATGACAATTCTACATCTAACGAAGTTGTTAGTTTGTTAGAATTGACTGGGTTAGAAGTTACCTTATCAGATTTTGCAGATTCTGGTTCTGGTGAAGCTAGAATTTCAACACTTGGTTTAACTTCCACTGAATCTTGAGCATTAGCTGGCTCCTCTTCAACTTCAATAGTATTGGGCTCTAATGTCTTTCCGCTCCTTAATGTCAGTGCTTTACAATGCTTTTTCCTTAGATTTCCCGGGTTCTTTGTATCACTAGGCAACGCACCTTGTGATCGGTTCCTAAGTTCAGTCGCAAGCTGACCCATTTGGTTTTCCAAGTTTTTCAATAACTATTTAGCTTTGGATTAAGACATCATTTTTTGCTATGTATGCCTTCAACAAATTTTCTAAGCCATTGAAAGATTTAGCTTGAGGTTTCTTTTGAACTTATTAGGTAAATACAGGTGGTTGGGTCGGTCTAGGTTGTGCATAAGTGTTACTGGTTAGCCCTTTGGTTACTCCAAGAGAAATTAGGGTGGTTTCACCAAGATGGGTTATAAAAATTGGATTGTAGTCATTTCCTAAATTGTTAACTACTGCAAATACATGCTTACTAAATTAACCAATCTCTTGAACATTTTTCAATGCTAATTCAAACATTAATCAATTTTCATAAGCACATATAAGATTAAGTGAGGTAACAATATATTTCTATATTGAAATAGTTTAATTACAATGATCTTGCTAGCTATGCAAGGCTAATGTACCATTTAATACTGTCGCTAATTTAACCTTTAACTACCTTAAAAGATTAAATATGCACCAATTAAATATCATGTGAATTAATTATAAGTTCACTATGTTTAATAATTAATTCATTCGTTATCTTACATTTTATAATGCACGTATAACATAAACATGGTTTTATTTAATTGAACAACTCACCAAGGCCTATAAGAACACAAACGTGATTTTAATAATTCAAGTGGATAGAATGCAATCAATCTAACATGAATTAATTTAATTTATTTTAATTAGAAGAAGAAGAACAACAAAATAATTATTCGTATTCATGCTCACAACGTAAACAAGAAAATTAAAGAGAAGGGAACTAGGAGGCAAATCTAGTATTTCTCTAAAGCCAGACTAGTGTGCTCCTCTTCTTCTCTGCTCGTTGTGTTGAATCGAGGCCTCTACAAAAAATTGAATGATATTATTCCAAGGTGTATTAAGGTTCTTTTTCAAGAGGGAAATCAACAAGGGAAATGGGAAAACGAAGAAGGGAATAGAAGAGAGAAAATGAGTGAAAGAGAGAGAGATGTAGTGGAATGAATGGTGTGTTGAATGAGGTAACAAATGTGGGTATTTATAGGTCTGAATGGTTGCTAAAGATAGAAAATAATTAGCAGTCACACACTCTTCCTTGGTCGGCCATACAACAAGCAAGTTTGAATGTTTCAAACTTTGCTAAATTTAGCTTGTGGCAATTTTCAAAGGCACAAAAAATGGAGAGTTTGAATGGATTTTAAGGAAATTTTGAGGGATGATTTGAAAGAATAAAAATCAGCAAAAATTAGCTAATTATGTTAGCTTATTGGACAGTTTTGGGCTCCCAATTTTCCTAGTGGATCAGTCTTCTCTTCTTGGCATATTGGGACACTTCTCTTTCAGGCTTTGTATTAATTTTTAACCCAATTAACTTTGGATAAAAATTAAATATAAATTATATAATATAATCATAATTTGGACCATCCTTGACTCAAAAAATATTTAGTCTTTCTCTTGGTTCACTTGATGCAAAAATTTCTCCAATGGTTCAAGCCCTTCATGATGTCTACTAAGCCAATTTTCACCTTTTGTGTAAAATTGTCGAAAATAAATTATAACAATAATTAAAATTCAATTAATAATTTAAATGCAAATTAATTTTTTTATAATTAAAGTGTGATTTTCGACAAAATTTACTATGAAACTGAATGAATTAGAGCTCAAAAGGTGCTAAAAAAGTCTATATATTTTTGTGTTTCCACCGCCCTATGCAAGTAAGTGAGAGTTCCCATGGGCATGTCAGAACTATTTCTACAACCATCAAAGAATTCTATATGAGAGTTTGGAGCAAGACAGTTTCCCAATTTTCTAACACGAAAAAGGGGATTTTGACGCCTAACAAAGTTCAGAAGAAAGTAACCTTCCTGACTCGGAATGGATAATTCAATGGATGCAAGGGGTAGGGCCTATTTATGAGGATTCTACATGTAGACATGGCCTGCGGATGCCACAATTCCTATCTTTCAAATAGAAGTCACGATAGACAACAAAAAAATTGTTGAGGACTCAAAAGAGGAAGAAGAGGGCGCGACGTCCAAACAAAACTTTTACTGAATCTGAACTACTTTTCTTTTTATTTTTTTTTTCAAATTTGTAAACATTTTGAACTTGGACTTTTTTTTTTGCTTAGTTAGATTTTACTTTTGATTCTCTTAACAAAAAAAAAAAACATTTTTTGTCTTTTGTGTAGGAACTCTATTCTTTGGACGACACAAATTTTTAAACCTAAACTAAACATTAGGAGATAACCCAACAACTCTAGTGGCACTATCACAATCAATTTTCTCTTATGTCCCGAAAGTAAAGGAAAGTTAGGAGTTATTTGAACAGAATGATTGATGGCGGGCTCTATTGGGAAATTTAGAAATTTTAGTGGTTGAATTATGAATAGTTGAATTTCAATTATGCTTTAGTTAAATTGGAACTGACTGACTCCTTAGCAGGAGACAAAATAATTAGTAATGGATGGCTACAATAGACTAAGGAGACCATGAAAATTCAAATATATATATGGGTGGAGAGAAAAGAATTCTCCTGAATTAACTAGTAATCTCCTTCTCGTCTGCAAAGTCTTCTTCAGTTGCTCCAAAGAAGAAGAATATGTTCAAGAAAGCCTTGCATGAAGTGGTAATGTGAGATTCGAGTATGGGATGTCAAGAATTATATAATTTGGTAAGCCCCTAAGCCTCCTTGTACTCATGGATTAGAGGAAAGAGAAGAATTCTTGAAAAGTTTCTGTATAATTATGGATTCTGGGTTTGTAAGGATTGGATAGCTTCAATTTAACCAATAAAAGGGTTGTCATGCTTAGCTGTCAGGATTAAGGAGGCTCTGGTGTTTGAACAAGCTAAGCTAACGAGGATAAAGGAAGCAAGGTGAGTTTATATACTCTTTTCTTTTCCCCTGGATGAGGTTTGTTGTGCTGTTGACATGTTATGTTTAGATGATTTTTTTAGGTGTAATATGAATTCCAATGTTGCACATGGTTTCGATGATTGAGCAAATCAAGAATGTATAAGTCTGTGGAAATAAATGAATGATTGCCTGCATGATCTATGTATATGCAATGTGTTGGTGTATGGTCGTGTTAGAATATGGCGTACTTGACTAGTCGTCAAAAGTAGTAGTTATTTCGGGTTATTTTCGCACTTGAGGAGCTAGTTTTATAGCCAATTTAGTATTTTATATTATGTTTCTGGTATTTATTACTTAAGATTAAATATTATTAAAATAAGTGTTTTTGAACACATTTTATGTGGGTGTTG
The DNA here is from genome assembly GCF_007990345.1 of Gossypium hirsutum. NCBI lineage: Eukaryota > Viridiplantae > Streptophyta > Magnoliopsida > Malvales > Malvaceae > Gossypium > Gossypium hirsutum. The sequence goes on along the minus strand of NC_053429.1, from coordinate 71,457,434 downwards.
TGACCCATAGGGGCGATACGAGCCTTAGGTAGTGCTAATGTGTTTAATTGAGTGTGTAGGATAATGATTTATAGGCCCAATTGACATGTGAGCAAGGGAAAAGTGACTCACAAGCTTTTCGAGATGCCAAAGCATGAAATGAACCATACAAGGTGAACTTCACATGTCGTGTCGCGCCATAGATGTTGTATGGCACGACATAGGTCGACTTATTGCCCAAGTATGTCGGGCTTATTTTCATTTGCACAATAAACTATGTACGAAGACCTAGGACATGTCGAAGACCTAATTTGGGCTACCAACACTCCTATAAATAAGACTTAGGGGTTTTGCAACACCCCAAACCCGGCCTAGACGTTATGGCTGAATCTGGCGATGCCACATAATAGTGTGTTGAAACTAGGTTGTTATGATAAAACCGTTTTCATCTATTTATTATTGTTGATTCCAAAATCACTTACTTATTTAATCAATTGTTTAAAACACAATTCGTTGCAGAAGCTTTAGAAATCATTTAATTTATAAAAAATCTGAATTAATTAGGTAAATCTGTCTATCTTAGAAAAACCCATTTGTTTTAAAGAAAACCGCTTGTTTGTTGAGTTTGTGTAGTTATTAATCCACGAAAATTGTCTAAAATCTGAAATAAAAGCAAATAGTCCAAATAGTCCAATTTACATAAAAAAATAACCTAGAAAATTATTAAGAAATAAATACCAAAGCTAAAATTAAATCAATTTAATTATACGTGTGGTCACCATCGAGTCTTCTGCTGCACCGATCCGTCAAGTCTGGGGATTACCTATGCACATTAAACAGAGAGGGATGAGTTTATGTAAACTCAGTGTGTAATCCCATAGAAAACAAACAATAGTAAACACAGTGAACAGACAAATACAGTTTTGGGCCTAAGCCCCTTTCGGTGCCAGTAATCGTTTGGGCCTTAGCCCATCTCAGTACAGTATCAAATATGCAGTAGGGCCTTAGCCCATCACAATATCAGTAGCAGTCATGCATTATTCAGTAACAAAGTCCTACTCAACTAGCCTCTACACACCATCTCCGTCCAGCCCTACACTCCATGTGGGGATTAAATCAACCCACCCATCCCTACACTCCAGATAGTACCGAATGCAGCACAAAATAGTAATTTGCAGCTGAGCTGTCAGTATATTAGTCTTAAAAGCCCTTCAGTATACTTGCTCCAAAATGCAACATACAAATCATGTCATGCTATCTCACGATATCAGTTCATATAACCAGTTTAGCGTACATGCATACTGTAACACCCCTTACCCAAGTTCGACGCTGAAACAAGATACGAGGTGTTATCGGGCTTGAACACATACTTACAAACATTTTTGGGTCATAAAATTTTGTTTCAATTTAAAACTTTTCAGAATACCCCTTAATGTCCCTACTGTAAGCCTATGAGGCTCCAAACACACTTTGAAATTGATTCGGGACTAAACTGTGCACTCTAGAAAACTTTGTAAAATTTCAAGCAAACAGGGTCACACGCCTGTGTGGACATAAAGGCATGCCCGTGTCCTCAGGCCGTGTAACTCTATGTTTATAACGTCAGCAAACAAATTGAACCACACGACCAAGCCACACGCCCGTGTGCTAAGGTTTTTTTCACCACACGGTTGAGACACAGAGCCGTGTCTCAGCCCATGTGGCCAACACTTAGGCTATTTTCCAAGCCCTTATGTTACCTTAATCTTTCACATCTATATACATACCAAGGACACATATCATGACATTACTTCAATGATTTAGCATCCCATATTAAGAATCATTCACAAGCATTAGAACATAGCATAGATAGATAGGTTCGCAACAATAATCCATATGAACCACACCTCTTGGCCATATACAAATAACTTAATATAGGCCAATACATTCAGCTAATCATAATTACACATATTATAAAAACTGAGCCCCTATACATGCCATTCACTTGAAAACACTTAATATATATATATCAATATTCCAAAGGTGATGGCTTGATAGTGTGGCGCTGCCTCCGATGATTCTCCAATTTCTGAGCTAACCTAACAACACTAAAGAAAATTAAAAGAAGGGAGTAAGCTTTATAACTTAGTAAGACCGTATGAAAATAATAAGTAATTTATCAATTTTCTTCTCAAGGTAATACAACCATATTTGCACTTTTACTTATGTTCAGGTCAAGCTATTTTCTCGAGTCACAATCATTAAATTATTTATATCTTAAGATAAAGAGCTCCAAATTAAGATACACTAATTTTTCCTGAATCTAGACTAACATATCTTCTTACCATAAAATTTTCAGAATTTTTGGTCTAGCCAATAAGTACAATTTATTCTTTAAAGTTGTCCCTATTCTACTGTCTGACAGTTTCGACCATTCTTCACTAAAAATTAATTATATCCTCACACGAGATTTAGATGATGTTTCCATTTGTTTCTTTTGAAATTAGACTCATTAAGGATTCTAAGAATATATATTATAACCCATAATTATTTTTGTAAAATTTTTAATGATTTTCTCAAATTGGAATAGGAGATTTCGAAATCATTCTGACTTTGTATCACAGCAATTCAAATATCTCATAATATGAACTTCTTTTACTTACACAGTTTCTTTTATATGAAACTAGACTCAATAAGCTTTAATTTCATGTTTTATTATACTTCTAATCTGATTTCCACAATTTATGGTGGATTTTCATAGTTGGACTGCTACTGTCCAAAACTGTTTCAATGCTAATTTTACCCTTTCATAATTATCTTTAAATAGGCTTTTATGCCAATCAATTTCTCTTTTTATATTCATTAGGCTATAAGGTGAAGGGATAAACATATCATGTCCTAATTTAATTCTTCCTAAAAGCCTCACACATAATCATCCATCAAATTTACCACATAATTATACACCATAGGTATCGACCTAATATTTACAAAGTCGTCACAAAGTCATTCTCATAGGTATGACTTGCTCATTTACATTCTTACCAAAAGTCCAATATACGTCGAGCTCATCACTCATGAATTTTTAGTACATACCTGTACCCTTTCAACATGATCATAAACATAACTTACTCATTTTCTTTCCTTACTAATCATACAACATAAATTGAGCACGCATTTCATGAATTTCATGTAAGTACCTGTACCACTCACAACATTGTCATAACCTTTCTTATTCCGACATAAATTGTAAATTTCCCATTGAACCATTTGGAATACTACAAGATATTCAGTATGCCTCAAGCATAGGGTAAGGTGCCGACGCCATGTCCCAGACATGGTCTTACACTAGCTCACACATCAAAGCCGATGCCATGTCCCAGACATGATCTTACACTGGCTCACACATCAAAGCCGATGCCATGCCCCAGACATGGTCCTACATTGGCTCTCATCTATCGATACCGATGCCATGTCCTAGACATGGTCTTACACTAGCTCTCATATCTCAAGGTCGATGCCATATGCCATGTCCCAGACATGGTCTTACACTAGCTCTCATACCTCGAGGCCGATGCCATGTCCTAGACATGGTCTTACACTAGCTCTTATTTCTCGAGGTCGATGCCATGTTCCAAACATGGTCTTACACTGGCTCACGTAACCTTAGTATCACGGCATGGATATCTGATCTATTCCAACGGTTCAACCGGGAGTTTCATCACATCAAACTTCGTCATGCATATTCGTAACAAAATCGAACATTTCATACAGTATCAATAATTTAATGCATAATAATAGTAAAATTTTAATATTTACGTGCAACTTATTTGTTTCAATGGAATATCATATTCCATCAAATTTCCAATGTATTCAATCATCACATAAATGTTATTAACATTTGGCATCACTTTCTCATACTCAATATCATCAACATATAATTCAATACAATCATAGCAAGATATATTTCAAGTATATTAACAATAAAATGGATAACATGCTTATTTAATCACATGGACTTACCTCGAATGCAAAAATGGCTAATTATTCCTTTTTTTGTCCTAAACCACGTACTTTCTCAATTTAAGCCCGAATCTTGATTTTTTTAATCTAAAATAATAAAATTTACTCATTTAATCATCAAATTAAATTAAGCGTTCCATAATTCATACTTTGGAAAAATGACCATTTTGCACCTAGATTTTCACAAAAATTACGATTTTGCCTCTAGGCTCGTAAAACAATTTTTATCAAATTTCCTCATTAACCAAGCCTAGACCAACCTTTAATACTCTTGTAGCAACTCAAAATTCTAATTATTTCACACAATTCCCGTCCATTTAACAAACTTTACAAAATGGTCCATATTAGGTGTTTTCATGAAAATCCTTTCACAAAAGTTGTTCATTTTATAACCATGACTCCTTTTTTTCCATAAAGTTTTAGCTAAAAACATAAATACTCTCATGGAAAAACCCTAGACTTTCAACCATTTTGCAAAATAGTCCCCTTATTAGCTAGCCTATGCTACAAGGGTCCCAAAAGTACAAAAATTATCAAGAAAAGCCATCAAAATCACTTACTTGTAAGGGATTTAAGTGGATGAAAGTTTGGGCTCTCAAAACCCTCTTGTTTGCTGCCATTATCGATGGATGAAGAAGAAAGATGAAAATATGACAACCTTTTTCCTTTTTGTTTTATTTTATTACCAAATAAGTCACCTAATGCCCACCTAACTTTGACTTTTCAATTTCTTTGTCTCTATGGCCAGCCAAGCCTTTCTTAAAGGTTTTTTTCTCTTTAAAGACCCCTAATTATGATTCTCTAGCTATTTAACACATTTAGCTAGCAAAACAAAACTTTTGCCCTTTTATGCGATTTAGTCATTTTTCTCAATTAAGCTCACAAACACTAAAATTAATTTACCAAAATTTTCATGTACCTATATAATCATTCTATAACACCAAAATAATATTAAAAATAATTTCTCAACCACAGGATTTGTGGTCCCAAAACCACTGTTCTGACTAAGTCCAAAATCGTCGGGCCGTTACACATACTATCATCATGCTCAATATATATATATAAATCAAACAATTACTTCACAAAATTAGGGGTCTAAGTGACTCTTATCGACCCTACAATAGGTTCACAGTCGACTAGGGCGACTCATGCAACCTTAACAGTCATTTCAGTAAAAATAGGCTCACACGCCCATATGGCCAGCCCATGTGGCTCCCACGACCCAAATTTTCCTTGGCTGTATGGATCACATGGCTTGGACCAAAATCTCACATGCCCGTACGATTTACCTGTGTGGGTCCACACGCCCTTGAGGCCTGTACGACCCAAATTAGTCTAGCCCGTGTGTAGCACAAGGCCTGCTTGGCCATTAAACGGTCGTGTCATGCGCGCACGGCCTAGCCTCGTCGAACACATGCCCGTGTCAGGGCACACGGCCTACCTCATGGGCAACCACACGCTTGTGTGACGTCTAAGTGGGGTTTTTGAATTTCACCGAAACCCCATTTTCTGTATAATCGAGTACACACTCGGTATTATTCGAAGCTAAAGAAACCCCGATCACTCAAGAACCTATAAATCGATATTCCAAGGCCCAAAATCAGTGTTAAAACGGAAGTTAAATGAAACTTTATTGAGATGTTAAACCCAACGCCTTCAAAAACCTTACATTTAATCGAGTAACAGTGTTTCTACACCGCTTCAACGCTGATCGAAAGTTCTAGCCCTTTAACCTTTTCCAAAATCAAAATGAGACCCATCAATCAATGTCTTGAATCAAAATAGCTTCAATTACTACACTTACCGAAACTCACCAACTCGTAAAGGAAGAAAAACCAAAGACTAGAAAACTAGAATTGGAAGCTAAAATGGCAGTAGGATTTCAATGCAGAAGAATAAAAGAAAAACGAGAACAAAAAGAGAATAGGGGAAAGGGAAAATTTGGCATCAGAAATTTGGAAGAGGAAGATGAGGCAAAATAGTAGAAAAAAATGTCATAATGATCTAACCCTAACTGATCACTCCAAAATCCCTTATTTTTCTCCCTCAACTCCCACTACACGTCAAACTCAACACTACAGTATTTTACTTCCCTTCAAACTCCTGCACGGCACCCATAGCAAAAATAATGCTCTTGCACAGACTAGAACATCCACCAGACCAGCAGACCCATTCTAATATAAACTTACCAACAATTACCTAACAACTTATTAGCCAAAGATAGGGCTTTATTCATAAAAATTGCCAAAAATTGCCCAAGTCATAGCTTGAGCTAGGGACTGCCCACACACACCCAGAACACTTAACCACTGAAGAAGATACACAGTTGTGCCACACATTCACAGAAACAAAAATTTAAATTTTGGGGCATTACAGGTTTGATGTAACTAAGTCGTCCAAGGCGCAATAAAAAACCCCAGTAGTTTAGGACTAGGATTAGATTAGTTTTCTTTCGGATTTTATAAAATCTATTTTTCCTCTTGAAATCGATTTTGATCCAAGAGTTCTTATATATTATTAAAGTATTTAGTTTATTTCTTCCTTCCAAGCAACATATTTTGTGATTTTGATCGAGAGGTTTACTACTGCGTTCTCCATATAATTTTTCTAATATCTTTTCTCTTTCAATTCAATCGTGTTCTTTACATGTTTTGTTCAGTTGAGATTAAGATTATGAATAACATGAGTGGTTAAATCCCTTAGGGGAGATTAACGAGTGAATGGGGATGTGATTAACAAAGGATTTAGGGTTGCCCAAGAGGATTAGTTGGTATATATTGCGTTCTTAAACCCTAGGCTTGACAATCCTAGGAAGTAATAATATGGGAGATGAGATTGGGAGATAAGTCAAACTGAGTAAATTGTGGTTTGTCCTGGTTGAGAAAGTGAGATTGAAAGATAAACAAGTATTAACCAGTCGATTAATTAATTTAAGGTCGGGAGGTAATAATTGGTTAATCGATAGCTAATTCACCCTAAAACCCTAATTTGAAGTTAATTATAAATCCTGAAATGAGTTAACCTTCCTAATTGGTTTTATTTATTTAAGTTGTTTATTATTTTCTCTTTTATTTAATTTCTCTTATTAATCTATTTTATGATTTGTTTGCTATTTAGACTTATTATAGTAAAAATGTTTTTATAGATTTATTCAATCCTCCTTTGGATTTGATCCTCGAAACACTTCTAAGTGTTTCATTGTAAACTATACTATATTACAATTTGAGCCATGCACTTGCAGACTTCGCTATTCTAGTTATATATATATTTGGTATGTTATTTTTATTATAAACAATAACTCGTTTATAGACGGTTAAGTTGTTGGCGTTGTTGTCGGGGAGGTTTAGGCATTAAATCTAGAAAATAATTATTTTTCTTATAATTAATAAGGTAAGTAGGAACATGAAAGCCTATAGATATGATACTTTTTATTTTTCTTTTTTTTTTTATTTTTAGTAAACTTAGTGGAGGGACATTATGGAAATTATGATGGGTAAAACTATATTTGACACAAATGGGCTAAAGCTTAGTATTGCCCGACCAATAATGAGTACAGTTCCATTTGAGATTAATCCCTCCTTATTAACATGGTTATTAACTAATATGTAGTTTAATGACAACTCAACCATGGACCTTATGACTTTTCTGAGAAGGTTTGAACAAATATGTAGCACAATGAGCTATGCTAGAGTTTCAGAAGAAGCAATCAAGTTACTACTAATCCCTTTTGCCCTCGGAGGCCAGATTCAAGAATGGTTAGAAGCTTTACCTCTGGTAACTATTACAACATGGGAAGAGTTTGTACAGTGGTTCTTACAAAGGACCATACCCATGTCTGTACGGTTAAAGACAAATGAGGAGCTATTACAATTCAAATAGGGTCCCGTCCAAACTCTCGGATAAGTATGGGATGGATTCAAAATAATTGTATGAAAAGCTTTGGGGGTGGAATCAATACAGTCTTTCAATCACAACACTTTTATGTATATTTAGATCAGGAGAGCAAGGAATAGTTTGATGTAATGGTTGAAGAAGTGTTTGGTCGAAAACTCCTCAAGAAATTGTTATTCTCCTTGAAATAGTAAGCAACAATGATTATACTTGGAGAAAAATTAGAGAATTAGAACTTACAAAAGAAGTAATGGGAATTGATGAGGTGAATGAGAACAAGGAGGAAGACATAGAAGAACAATTGAGTGAAGATGAAGGCTGCACTTCAGATATTGAAGAAATTCTGGAAGACGGGTTTATTGATAAACTGCTAGAAAAGCATTTGGAACACATTTATCAACTAGACTGGAAAAGAAAATATAAAGAACCTCTACGCCAGTTAGATAATCTTGTAGCCAAGATGATTCCATCATTTTTCAAACCACTGATATTGGAGTTAAATCCCTTCCTGCACATTTGAAATATGGGTATTTGGGTGAGAACGATGCTTTACTAGTGTTATTGTAGCAGGCTTATCGACGAAGCAAGATAAAACACTCTTGGATGTACTAAAAGCTCATAAAAATAGCTATAGGGTGGACCACTGCTGAAATCAAATTTTACGTCAACATAAAATAAGATCGGATGAAGGAAAGAAGCTAGTGGTCGAGGCCAAGTGGCGATTTTAATCCAGCAATGAAGGAGGTGGTCATGAAGGAGCTGGTAAAGTGGTTAGATGCAGGAATTGTATATCCCATCATTGACAACGAATGGGTGAGCCCAACACATTGTGTTCAAAAAAAAGAAGGAATGACAGTGGTGACAAACTAGAAGAATGAGATAATTCCCAATCAGGCAGTTACAGGATGGTGGGTCTGTATCGACTATAGGAAATTGAACGACACAACTAAAAAGGATCAATTTTTGATACCATTTATAGACAAAATGCTTGACCAGTTGGCAAGTAAGGAATATTATTATTTCCTTGATGGATTTTTGAGATATCATTAAATTCCTATGCATCCAGATGATAAGGAAAAGACTATGTTTACATGTCTTTTTGAAACGTATGCTTTTTGAAGGATGCCGCTTGGATTATGCAAAGCTCCAGCTACATTCATGCACCGTATGATTGCGATCTTTGTCGACATGTTGGAAGAAAGATTAAACATATTTATGGATGATTTTTTTGCCTATGGAAATTCATTCATGAAATGTATGCACAACCTCGAGTGAGTCTTAAAAAGATGTGAAAAAACTAACCTGGTGCTCAATTAGGAAAAATATCATTTTATGGTAAAAGAAAGAATTGTTATTGGGCATCAAATTTCCAAAAAAGGTTTGGAAGTTGATAGAGATAAGATTGCAGTAATAGAGAAGCTAACATATCTAAAAAATGCCCAAGGAGTGAGAAATTTCTTAGGACATACCAATTTTTATAAAAGATTCATAAAAGACTTTGCACAAGCTTCAAAACCATTGAGCAAACTTCTACAGAAAGATGTCGCTTTCGAGTTCAACAAAAAATGCATTGAGGCTTTCAATATTTTAAGGAAGAAATTAGTCTGAGCAACCATTATAGTCAGCCTTGATTGGACAAAGCCTTTTGTTATTATGTCCGATGCAGGTGATCATGCAGTTGGAGCAGTATTGGGATAAGATAAAGACAAGGTTTTTCACCCCATTCATTACGCAAGTAAGACACTTAATCCAGCTCAATGCAATTACACCATCACATAAAAAGAAATGTTAGTAGATGTATTTGCATGAGATAAATTTAGACTATATTTGATGGCAAACCGAGTTTATGTCTATACGGACCACTCAACACTAAAGTATGGAATGAAGAGAAAAGAAATAAAAGCGAGACTAATCAAATGCGTGTTGCTTCTTTAAGAATTTAATTTATGGATCCTTGATAGAAAATGGACAAAATTTCAAGTTGCTAATCATCTGTGGCGATTTGAATTAGAACCTGAAGGAAAAGAGGGAATGAAAATAAATGAAAAATCTGTTGATGAGCAATTATTTCAACTCTAAACAACTTCCAAAAAACCTTGGTATGCAGACATTGTCAATTATCTAGCCCAAGGAATTTTCTAATTCAACGTAATATGATGCCAAAAAATATATATGATAGGAACCATAAGTTTTTCGACAATGTGCTGATCAATTAATCTGACGTTGTGTGGCTGAAGAAGAGGTAGAAGATATTCTAATCGGATGCCATACATCTTCGTACGGAGGCCACTTTGTAAAGAGATGAGATGCCACAAAATGGGATTTTTGAAGTGGAGATTTTTGACATATGTGGCATAGATTTCATGCAACCATTTTCGAGTTCCTTTCGAAACCAATATATTCTTCAAACAGTGGATTACATCTCAAAAAGGGTAGAGCAACTTCTCTACCAACAAACGATATGAAAGTTGTAGTAAAATTCCTACGGAAGAACATATTCACATGATTTGAAACCCTGAGGGCCTTAGTTAGTGATGAAGTTTCTCACTTCTTCAGTCGACAGTTGGATGTCGCACTAGCCAAATATAGTGTCAGGCATCGAATTACCACAAGATATCACCTTTAGGCCAATGGGAAAGCAAAAGTATCCAATCAAGAAGTCAAGCATATCTTGGAAAAAATGGTAAATCAAAATCGTAAAGATTGGAGCACGAGGTTGTATGATGCTCTATGGGCTTACCGAAAAACATACAAAACACCATTGGGTATGTCACCATACAAACTCGTTTATGGGAAGAACTTCCATTTTCCAATAGAGTTAGAGAAGAAGGCGTATTGGGCAATCAAAAAACTGAATTTGGATCCAACCTTCAGCCAAGGAAACAAGATTATTCCAACTAAATGAGTTGAAGAGTTAAGATATTTGGCATATGAAAATGCCAAACTTTACAAAGAAAAGGATAAAAAGAGACATGATGCCATGATTAAATTTAAATCCTTTTCACATTGATCACATGTATTACTCTTAAACTCTAAATTAAAACTATTTGTAGGCAAGTTGCAGTCAAGTTGGTCGGGACCATTTACTGTAGACAGAATCTTTCCCCAGGGCGTGGTGGAACTCACGACCAATGATGGCAAAAACTTCCTAGTGAATGGATAGAGATTGAAATGATATTTGAAGGCACTTTTGAGTCTGAAATAGAGAAGCAAGACCTAGAATGTAAAGCCCTATTAGAGATGAAAGGTAAAGCCGGAGAAATTGAAGAGCATTAGAAAAGGTCACTAGACAAGTTCGATAATATCACTTAGATTAACCCAACTTGAAGTAAATTCAACTACACATATTGTAAATTACTATTCTTTATTTATATTTTAGAATTCCATTGTCAAAATATATGTTAGAATTAGGAGAAAATAGGTTTTTGAGACCAACGAGAGAGATCGAAGCCAATTGAGGACAAGAATGGACAATTGGAGGACATCGGCACAACTCGAAAGGAGTGGAAAAAATTGTGTGTCGCAGCACACCAAAGCTGTGGTGCAACACGACTATTTCAAAGAAAAAACCCAAGAAATTAATTGTTATGACATGAAATAGGACCTCTATAATGTGACATGACCATCTCGTAGCCTATTTGTGGAATTATTTGTTATCGTGTCACACTATAGCATGTGCATGGAGGGACATGACAATAACTTTCAGCAAGGTTCGACCCATTGTTTGGCTAAAAGCCCATCGAAAGTTTATTTATACCTATCATCCTTAACCTTAAAAGGACACAATTCAAACACCCTAAAATAGAAAAAAACATCCCTTCATTCCCTACGCCATCACCTCAAAGATTAGTTTCGTTCTTTCGCATCTCTGATCCTCAAATACTATAAGTGATTTCTCCTTCCTTCTCCTCTTCCTCAAGTTGTCATCTACTTGTCTACTGGTGGAGCATCAATCTTTATTAGTAACAACTAGGGGTTTTCTACTCTAACTTTGTTTTTAATTAATTTTAACCATTTGGATTGTTGCAATTTTTTTCAATGGCATCAAAGAAACAACAACGCACTATCGATGCACCGATCAACTTCGATACCAATCGATTCACTAATTAAGAAGTGGACAGGTTTTATCTCCAGATGAGTGGTCAATCGTTCATTTAAGAATGTGGATTCAACCCTACCATGTTTGCCTGTGGTGAGTTTTGGGATTTTGTGCGATACCACTATTGGAATAACTTTTGTGATACCCAACTGAACCAGTGGTCGATGCAATATATTATGAATTCTATGTCGCTGTAAAAGATTAGAAATATCATAGACAGTAGGGTGAGACAATCACTCATGTCACTTTTCAATGAAAAGAAGTGTTGATTGCACTACGAGAAATATGCAGATTTTATGGTGCTCCATATTATTCCCACCATTATCTCAAAATATAAATTTATTCACATTTGAGAACCTACATATGGAAGGAATAATCAATTATTTGACGAAGGATCATGGAGAGTGGACTCGCAATGCCAACACTGAGCTGCCTTTAAAATTCAACACAACCATTGTAACACACTCAACCCAACCTGATTCATCAGGTCCGAATCACGGGTTTTATATCACACAATACATAACAATTTAATAAAAAATTTACAAACTCCTATTTCTCTAATTATTTTAATTAAAAATTGTACTAAAAATATCTATCTTCTGAGAAAAAAATATGAATTATACATTAACTTGTTACGTTAAACGTAATATATATCTTTACAACATAATATATTATTGATGACAGACTTATAAGGTATAATCCTTGATTACGCCACTTTTCTACTGTATTCATAATAGCCCATGTCGCCACCACTTTGATGAACTCATGCCATTGTCCCTCTAAGTGCAAACTCGTTCCAAACCTGGCAAGTACAAGAGTACTTAGTAAGCTTTGTTATAGAGACATCCTGATTTGTAACACCTGTGACAGCCCTAAATTGACCCTAGTCGGAAAGTGGTTTCGGGACCACGAAACCAAGTCTTATAAATAATTAAAGGTTATATTATGTGTTTATGATGTGCGTAAATGCTTGTGTGATAGTTCCATACTTTAATTTGGTCAGTGTATGTGAAATTTATTAGTAGGGACTTATGTGAGACAATTTAGAAATATGCTAGGCAAGTGTTAAAGTGGCCTATTAATATATGTGGGAAAGTGCTTGTCCTTGCATGTCAAATTAGCCAAATTAAAGCATAGTGGCCGGCCATGCTATGGGTGGAAACATGTCACAAACATGTTATGTTAGTGATGTATGTTAGGAAAAATAAAATAAGGAGCATGGTAATAAAATAATGAAAGGGAATATGATGAAAACAAAGAAAAAAAGTGTCCATCCTTTTTCATTTCTTTTGGCCGAAAGTTCTAAGGAAGAAGGAAGGAGCTCTTGCTTCATGTTCAGCTTGGAAGAGGATTAGGAAGAGGTTCGGCCATACTTGTATCTAGGTTAAGGTAAGTTTGATGTTGTGCCATGAGATTCATGCATGTTTTTAGTTGTTAGCTTGAGTTCTAACTAGCCCATGGTTTAAATCTTTGCTATGTGAGGGAGATGATACTCGGCCATGGGTGTTGTCTTCTTGGTGGATGTTTGATGTTGTGTTGGTGAGGTGTGAAGATGATAGAGTGTGTGTGAGAATTTGAAAAAGGTAGGTCTTAGCAACTTCATGAAGAAATCGGCCATGGTATATCCATAAGTATGATTTATGCTTGTTATGTTACTCATGGTTAAAATGATTCGGCTATGCTTCATGTAAAAATAAAATATACATGTGAATTCGGATATATGTTTATATTTGGTTAATGATTTATCCTTGTGAAGTATAAATTTGTAACATGATTTGAGTTGGAAGTTATTATAATGTATTTGTGCATTCGGGTATATGATGAAAATATATGAAATGGTTATAATCGACCTTATGATTCGACTCTTGCACATATATATATATGTTTGCACATGATGTATTGCTATGCCATTTATTGGTGGTATTAAGTATATAATTGGCCTCAACATATACATGCATACTTGGCCACATGAGAAGATTAGTGTTGCATGTATTCGGTTAGAGGCAAGCATATTGATGCCTTTATCTTGGTTTAGACAATCGGCTAAAAGGGAGTGTGGGTTAATATGTTGAGTTGATGCATGATTTCACATGTATGTGACTTTAATGTCTAATGTATATATATGGGCTAAGTACCTTGAGTTCCTCTTTTCGATGCTCAAATGATTAAATCAATTTATTTGTTAAATTAAGCTCAAGAGCAAAGGGGAACTAAATCCGATAAAGGGAAGGAAAAAGTGGTCGAATAGCCATCGAAATCGTTCGACAACATTCGAGGTAAGTTTTCGAGTAACAAGACTTAGTTACCGATTTGATTAAGTCATGATGTATGAGCAATACAAATATGCGGTGATATGATGATTCTACTTGAATCATATGTTGAGTTAATTAGTCTATACGTATGACGGGTAGCCGTATGTGCATAGAGATAGTGTCATAAAGCAAATTAAACCATGCTGTTTGTATGTGGCTAGTGAGCCAAAAATGGGATTGCTTAATACGTGACGTGTGTTTGAACTCCAATTATGAAAATGAAATATAGATGTGTCATGATTTATTGATATCTGTATGAATATTTGGATGATAACCGGGCAAAGTCCCGAAGGCATCTGCGCTAGTGACTAGTTCCGGGCAAGTCCCGAAGGCATTTGTGCGAGTTACTAAATCCGGACTAAGTCCCGAAGGCATTTGTACGAGTTACTAAATCCGGGCTAAGTCCCGAAGGCAATTGTGCGAGTTACTCTAACCGGGCTATGTCCCGAAGGCATTTGAGCGAGTAGCTATATCCGGTTAAATTCTGAAGGTACGTGATTTGGGAATGAGCGATCTGCTGTAATAATTTCAATTAATACGCTCGTATAAACTCAACAACGAGGTATGTGTTGTACATGCATTGGATTAATTGATTCCTCTTAAATAGTATTCGCTCAGTCGATTAAGGAGCTTCCGGTTTAAGTTGATCCCTTATGTATGAAAATAAGGGTTGGAAATCTGAAGTAGGACTGATTTTTGAGAATATATGTGCATATGAAATTATCCTTTTAGTTATATGAATGCTATACTTCAGTTGAGCCTAATTCTATTGCTCAAAACTTACTAAGCATTAAATGCTTACTCCGTTCTTTGAATCTCTGTTTTATAGATTTTGGTTTGTCAGCTATCGGACTCGAGATTATTGAAGTCGAAGTCACCCAAACTATCAAAGCCCCTTTTGGTACACTTTTGGTTGAACTTTGAAATGGCATGTATAGGACTACCCTTTTTGTTGTGGGTCATGTACCCTTTGGTTTTGTATAAATTTGGATAGCCATGCGAAAATGGCTTATATACACTTTGAGCGTAGTATTATAATCGTTTTGTATGTTGTTCATTAAGAGTTATGGAAATGTTTGGAAATGATTAGCCATTGGAATGGTTAATCATGATCATATTTTGTGCTATATATGCTAAAAGGGCTAGTTGAATCATGGAAACTATGAAATAGGTAAAGTCTACCTTAAAGGTAGATGCTGACAGCAGCAGTGATGTAAATTTGAAAATCACTAAAATTAGTAGGAATGGAATTAAATAGTGAATAAATTACGTAATCGAACCTTGATGAATCTACTTTCATATGAAAGAAACGAAACGATCATATGAGTCATATGTTAAGAGATATTTAAGTTTTCGTGAAACAGGGCCAGAACGGTTTCTGGATTCCCTGTTCCGACTTTGTAAATTCATTATAAATTAACCAGAGATAATTAGAAGTCATTCCGTATATGTATAGATTCCTTTTCGAGTCTAGTTTCTATAGAGACAAACGGCATCAGTATTGAAGCCCTGTACAGGGAGATATCCAAGTCGTAGTGCGTGAAGGTCAGAGTAGTCGAACCCTGAAACAGGGAATAATTTAACTAGTAAACTGTACTAATTGGCTCGACCAAAAATTCTAGAAAAAAATTTGTAGATGGATATATGAGTCTAGTTTCAGGAAAAATTTACAAAACTGGTTTTCGAGTTTTGAAACTCAAGATATGATTTTTAAGACGACAGTGACGCATTAACCAGCTTGTCTGGAAATTTTTAAATGGACTGTGAAAATAAGTGAATCTAGTCTGTGAACCCCTCGTGTCTGACTCCGGTAACGGTCTCGGGTACGGGGTGTTACAATTTTATTGGTATCAGAGCTATGGTTTAGTCGATTTTAGGACTACCGTAATACGTTTGGGTCTAGCTATACATGCCATTTTGTGATTATTTGATAGTGTGGTGATTTCTGACATTTGCAAATGTGTTTATTTATAGTAATGGATCCCGATCCCGACTGAGCGGTAGCTGATGATCTTGTGAGTGTAGCGCCTGCTCCTGCACAAGGGATAGCGCCGGCGGACTCTCAACCTATTGCTAGTAATCCGAATGATGAAGCTAGACAAGCTTTTTATAGCGTGATGAATGATTGGTTCAACCAATACATTCGAACTAATACGGCTGTTCCACAACCTCCATTCCCGACAAACACAACCCCCGCACCTACGATACCTCCGGTAGCTGACCAAATAAGGTCAAATAAGCCCCCAGTTGACAGAATCCGAAAGCATGGGGCTACTGAATTTAAAGCTACGGACAGCGATGAGTGCCTAAAGTGTACTATCTCCTTGCTACGTGATTCTGCCTACTATTGGTGGAATATGTTGACTTCTGTTGTGCCCAGAGAGCAAGTAACTTGGGAGTTTTTCCAAACCGAGTTTCGGAAAAAGTATATCAGTCAGAGATTCATGGATCAAAAACGGAAGGAATTTCTTGAACTTAAACAAGGTTCCATGTCGGTTACCGACTATGAACGAAAATTTTTGAGGCTTAGCCGGTACGCACGAGAATGCATTTCCTCAGAAGCCGTAATGTGCAAACGTTTTGAGGATGGACTAAATGATGAGATAAAGTTGTATGTTGGCATCTTGGAAATCCGAGAATTTGTGATACTTGTCGAGCGAGCTTGCAAAGCCGAGGAGCTCAGTGTGGAGAAAAGAAAAGCTGATATGGGAGCAAAGGAGTTTCGTAAGAGGTCTTCGAGGAGGCCCTTTCAACAGTCATCGAAGAAATTCAGAGATGATTTGGGCCGATCTAGAGACACTTCGGGTTTTTCTAGACGAGACTGTGATCGACCCCTTGTGAGTGCACGAGTCACTTCGGTCGCCAGTGTTGGAAATGATCGTCAAGACAGAACGGAGTGTCAGTATTGTGGTAAATGGCACTCGGGGAGTTGTAGATTCTATGACCGCTCCTGTTACAAGTGCGGGTCAGCCGACCACTTTATTAAAGATTGCCCGAGATTGTCTGAACAGAACGTAAATCAGAGTGGGAAACCTGGTGCTACTACTGCTCGGGTAGACCATCTAGGAATACGGGCAATGCTAGTGGCGGTCAGAGAGGATCTAGAGATGCTACAACCAGATCTGAGGCTCGTGCTCCTGTTAGAGCTTACGCTATACGCACACGCGAGGATGCTTCCTCGCCAGATGTTATTACCGGTACTTTTACTCTCTTTGATACTAATGTGATTGCTTTGATTGACCCCGGTTCTACTCATTCTTATATATGTGAAACCTTAGCATCCAGTAAGACTTTACCTATTGAGTCTACTGAGTTCGTAATTCGGGAGTCAAATCCCTTGGGTCGTTACGTGCTTGTCGACAAAGTGTGTAAGAAATGTACCCTAGTAATTCGAGGTTCCTGTTTTCTGGCGGACTTGATGCTTTTGCCGTTTGATGAATTTGATGTTATTCTCGGTTTGGATTGGTTGACTGTGCATGATGCGGTTGTGAATTGCAAAAGCAAGACTATTGATTTGAGGTGCGCAAATAACGAGATAATCTGAGTTGAGTCTACGGACTTAAAGGGGTTGCCAGCTGTAATGTATCAATGTTGGCTCAGAAATATGTAAGAAAGGGGTGCGAAGCATACCTTGCGTATGTACTTGATGACAAAGAGTTAGAAAAGAAACCCAAATCTGTGCCGGTGGTTTGTGAATACCCGGATGTTTTTCCCGAAGAATTACCGGGTTTACCACCTGTTCGGGAAGTAGAGTTTGGTATTGAGCTTGTACCTGGGACTACGCCGATTTCGATAGCCTCGTATCGTATGGCACCAACTGAGTTAAAAGAGTTGAAAGCTCAGCTGCAAGAATTGACGGATAGAGGTTTCGCTCAACCAAGTTTCTCACCTTGGGGTGCACCAGTATTGTTTGTGAAAAAGAAGGACGGAATCATGAGGTTGTGCATCGACTATCGTCAGCTGAATAAAGTGACAATAAAGAATAAATATCCGTTACCGCGTATTGACGATTTGTTTGATCAACTAAAGGGAGCCTCGGTGTTTTCAAAGATAGATTTGAGATCGGATTATTATCCGTTGCGAATTCGAGATTCAGATATACCCAAAACTGCTTTCAGAACGAGATACGGCCACTACGAGTTCTTAGTGATGCCGTTTGGGCTCACTAATGCCCCTGCGGTATTTATGGATTTGATGAATCGGATCTTCAGACAGTATTTAGACCGATTCGTAGTTGTGTTTATTGATGACATCTTGGTCTATTCAAGAGATGAGACCGAACATGCTGAGCACCTGAGATTAGTGTTGCAAATTTTACGGGATAAGCAGTTATATGCTAAGTTCAGTAAGTGTGAGTTCTGGTTAAGAGAGGTTAGCTTCTTGGGTCATGTGGTATCCGCATCGGGTATTCGAGTTGACCCGAGCAAAATTTCAGCCATACTTAACTGGAAGCCTCCGAGAAATATTATTGAGGTTCGGAGCTTTTTGGGACTTGCCGGTTACTACCGACGGTTTGTAAAAGGTTTCTCGATGATAGCCACACCAATGACGAAGCTACTTCAAAAAGATGTTAAGTTCGAATGGACAAAAAAATGTCAGAAAAGTTTCGATCAACTGAAAACTTATCTGACTGGAGCTCCAATTCTAGTGCAGCCCGAATCAGGCAAAGAGTTTGTCATTTATAGTGATGCCTCCCTACTTGGGTTGGGTTGCATATTGATGCAAGAGGGTCGAGTTGTGGCCTATGCGTCGAGACAATTAAAGCCACATGAGAAAAATTATCCGACCCATGACCTCGAATTAGCTGCCATCGTATTCGCTTTGAAAATATGGCGACATTACTTATTTGGTGAGAAGTGCCATGTATTTTCGGATCACAAAAGTCTCAAATATTTGATGACTCAAAGAGACTTGAATCTGTGACAAAGGCGTTGGCTTGAGTTGTTGAAAGATTATGACCTTGTCATTGACTATCACCCGGGAAAGGCTAATGTGGTTGCAGATGCCTTAAGTCGTAAATCACTGTTTGCTTTACGAGCGATGAATGTACACTTGTCTGTTCTATTCGACAATGTGTTAGTGGCGGAATTAAAGGCCAAACCATTGTTGATTCATCAAATTCGTGAAGCTCAGAAAGTCGATGATGAACTGGTTGCAAAATGGGCTGAATGTGTTTTGAATATGGAATCAGAGTTTCAAATTGATGATGACGATTGTTTGAGGTTCAGAAGTCGTTTGTGTGTTCCAAGAAATTTAGAACTCATTTCGATGATTCTGAACGAAGCTCATTGTAGCCGAATGTCAATTCACCCGGGGAGTACGAAAATGTACAACGATCTGAGACGTCAGTTTTGGTGGCATGGTATGAAACGAGAAATTTCCGATTTTGTTTCGAAGTGCTTAGTATGTCAGCAAGTGAAGGCGGAACATCAAGTGCCTACAGGTTTACTTCAGCCGATCATGATACCTGAATGGAAATGGGATCGAGTCACCATGGATTTTGTATCTGGGTTGCCAGTGTCGGCAAGTAAGAAGGATGCGATTTGGGTTGTTGTTGATAGACTGACTAAGTCGGCTCACTTTATCCCCGTACTGCGGATTTTTCATTGGATAAACTAGCTGAATTGTATGTTTCTCAGATTGTGAGATTACACGGGGTACCGATTTCTATTGTGTCGGATAGAGATCCGAGATTCACCTCGCGATTTTGGAAGAAATTGCAAGAAGCTTTGGGTACCAAGCTGCATTTTAGCACCGCTTTTCATCCACAAACCGATGGTCAATCCGAGCGGATAATTCAGATACTTGAGGATATGTTGAGATGTTGCATCCTCGAGTTTAGTGGTTCATGGGAGCGGTATTTACCTTTGATTGAATTCGCTTACAACAACAGTTTTCAATCAAGTATTAAGATGGCACCTTACGAGGCTTTGTACGGGCGTAAATACCGTACACCATTGTTTTTGACCGAGCTCGATGAAAGTAAAATTTTTGGAATTGATTTGATTAACGATGCCGAACAGAAAGTAAAAGTAATCTGTGAAAGTCTGAAGGCAGCCACAGATCGTCAGAAATTGTATGCGGATTTGAAACGAAAGGACATTGAATATCAGGTGGGAGATAAAGCGTTTCTTAAGGTTTCACCTTGGAAAAAGATACTCAGATTTGGCCGTAAGGGCAAATTGAGTCCGAAATTCATTGGGCCGTATGAAATCTCTGAACGAGTTGGTCCAGTTGCGTATAGATTGATTTTGCCCCCTGAACTTGAAAAGATTCACGACGTCTTTAATGTTTTGATGCTTCGACGTTATAGATCTGATCCATCGCACATAATTAATCCATCAGAGGTTGAAATTCAACCTGATATGAGTTATGAAGAAGAACCGATTCGTATCCTGGCTCGTGAAGTAAAAGAGTTACGAAACAAAAGGGTTCCGTTAGTGAAAGTGTTATGGCTCAAACAGGGGATCGAAGAAGCTACTTGGGAAACCGAGAATGCCATGAAAGAACGATACCCAAACCTATTTACCGGTAAGATTTTCGGGGACGAAAATTTCTTAAGTGGGGGAGAGTTGTGACAGCCCTAAATTGACCCTAGTCAGAAAGTGGTTTCGGGACCACGAAACCGAGTCTTATAAATAATTAAAGGTTATATTCTGTGTTTATGATGTGCGTAAATGCTTGTGTGATAGTTCCATACTTTAATTTGGTCAGTGTATGTGAAATTTATTAGTAGGGACTTATGTGAGACAATTTAGAAATATGCTAGGCAAGTGTTAAAGTGGCCTATTAATATATGTGGGAAAGTGCTTGTCCTTGCATGTCAAATTAGCCAAATTAAAGCATAGTGGCCGGCCATGCTATGGGTGGAAACATGTCACAAACATGTTATGTTAGTGATGTATGTTAGGAAAAATAAAATAAGGAGCATGGTAATAAAATAATGAAAGGGAATATGATGAAAACAAAGAAAAAAAAAGTGTCCATCCTTTTTCATTTCTTTTGGCCGAAAGTTCTAAGGAAGAAGGAAGGAGCTGTTGCTTCATGTTCGGCTTGGAAGAGGATTAGGAAGAGGTTCGGCCATACTTGTATCTAGGTTAAGGTAAGTTTGATGTTGTGCCATGAGATTCATGCATGTTTTTAGTTGTTAGCTTGAGTTCTAACTAGCCCATGGTTTAAATCTTTGCTATGTGAGGGAGATGATACTCGGCCATGGGTGTTGTCTTCTTGGTGGATGTTTGATGTTGTGTTGGTGAGGTATGAAGATGATAGAGTGTGTGTGAGAATTTGAAAAAGGTAGGTCTTAGCAACTTCATGAAGCAATCGGCCATGGTATATCCATAAGTATTATTTATGCTTGTTATGTTACTCATGGTTAAAATGATTAGGCTATGCTTCATGTAAAAATAAATTATACATGTGAATTCGGATATATGTTTATATTTGGTTAATGATTTATCCTTGTGAAGTATAAATTTGTAACATGATTTGAGTTGGAAGTTATTATAATGTATTTGTGCATTCGGGTATATGATGAAAATATATGAAATGGTTATAATCGACCTTATGATTCGGCTCTTGCACATGATGTATTGGTATGCCATTTATGGGTGGTATTAAGTATATAATTGGCCTCAACATATACATGCATACTTGGCCACATGAGAAGATTAGTGTTGCATGTATTCGGTTAGAGGCAAGCATATTGATGCCTTTATCTTGGTTTAGACAATCGGCTAAAAGGGAGTGTGGGTTAATATGTTGAGTTGATGCATGATTTCACATGTATGTGACTTTAATGTCTAATGTATATATATGGGCTAAGTACCTTGAGTTCCTCTTTTCGATGCTCAAATGATTAAATCAATTTATTTGTTAAATTAAGCTCAAGAGCAAAGGGGAACTAAATCCGATAAAGGGAAGGAAAAAGTGGTCGAATAGCCATCGAAATCGTTCGACAACATCCGAGGTAAGTTTTCGAGTAACGAGACTTAGTTACCGATTTGATTAAGTCATGATGTATGAGCAATACAAATATGCGGTGATATGATGATTCTACTTGAATCATATGTTGAGTTAAATAGTCTATATGTATGACGGGTAGCCGTATGTGCATAGAGATAGTGTCATAAAGCAAATTAAACCATGCTGTTTGTATGTGGCTAGTGAGCCGAAAATGGGATTGCTTAATACGTGACGTGTGTTTGAACTCCAATTATGAAAATGAAATATAGATGTGTCATGATTTATTGATATGTGTATGAATATTTGGATGATAACCGGGCTAAGTCCCGAAGGCATCTGCGCTAGTGACTAGTTCCGGGCAAGTCCCGAAGGCATTTGTGCGAGTTACTAAATCCGGGCTAAGTCCCGAAGGCATTTGTGCGAGTTACTAAATCCGGGCTAAGTCTCGTAGGCATTTGTGCGAGTTACTAAATCCGGGCTAAGTCCCGAAGGCAATTGTGCGAGTTACTCTAACCGGGCTATGTCCCGAAGGTATTTGAGCGAGTAGCTATATCTGGTTAAATTCCGAAGGTACGTGATTTGGGAATGAGCGATCTGCTGTAATAATTTCAATTAATACGCTCGTAAAAACTCAACAACGAGGTATGTGTTGCACATGCATTGGATTAATTGATTCCTCTTAAATAGTATTCGCTCAGTCGATTAAGGAGCTTCCGGTTTAAGTTGATCCCTTATGTATGAATATAAGGGTTGGAAATGTGAAGTAGGATTGATTTTTGAGAATATATGTGCATATGAAATTATCCGTTTAGTTATATGAATGCTATACTTCAGTTGAGCCTAATTCCATTGCTCAAAACTTACTAAGCATTAAATGCTTACTCCGTTCTTTGAATCTCTGTTTTATAGATTTTGGTTCGTCAGATATCGGACTCGAGATTATTGAAGTCGAAGTCGCCCACACTATCAAAGCCCCTTTTGGTACACTTTTGGTTGAACTTTGAAATGGCATGTATAGGACTACCCTTTTTGTTGTGGGTCATGTACCCTTTGGTTTTGTATAAATTTGGATAGCCATGCGAAAATGGCTTATATACACTTTGAGCGTAGTATTATAATCGTTTTGTATGTTGTTCATTAAGAGGTATGGAAATGTTTGGAAACGATTAGCCATTGGAATGGTTAATCATGATCATATTTTGTGCTATATATGCTAAAAGGGCTAGTTGAATCATGGAAACTATGAAATAGGTAAAGTCTACCTTAAAGGCAGATGCTGACAGCAGCAGTGATGTAAATTTGAAAATCACTAAAATTATTAGGAATGGAATTAAATAGTGAATAAATTACGTAATCGAACCTTGATGAATCTACTTTCATATGAAAGAAACGAAATGATCATATGAGTCATATGTTAAGAGATATTTAAGTTTTCGTGAAACAGGGCCAGAACGGTTTCTGGATTCCTTATTCCGACTTTGGAAATTCATTATAAATTAACCAGAGATAAGTAGAAGTCATTCCATATATGTATAGATTCCTTTTTGAGTCTAGTTTCTATAGAAACAAACGGCATCAGTACTGAAGCCCTGTACAGGGAGATATCCAAGTCGTAGTGCGTGAAGGTCAGAGTAGTCGAACCCTGAAACAGGGGAGACTTTAACTAATAAACTGTACTAATTGGCTTGACCAAAAATTCTAGAAAAACATTTGTTGATGGATATATGAGTCTAGTTTCAGGATAAATTTACGAAACTGGTTTTTGAGTTTTTAAACTCAAGATATGATTTTTAAGGCGACAGTGACGCAGTAACCAGCTTGTCTGGAAATTTTTAAATGGACTGTGCAAATAAGTGAATCTAGTCTGTGAACCCCTCGTGTCTGACTCCGGTAACGGTCTCGGGTACAGGGTGTTACAACACCCCTAACCCGTATCTGTTGCTGGAATAGGGTTACGGAGCATTACCAGACTTATATCTCAATCGAACACACATTTATCATACAATTATCAATTTCAAATACATGTCTTTCACAATCATTCATCAAGTCCCTAATACGAGCCTACGAGGTCCAAATCATGCATTAGAAGTGGTTCGGGACTAAACCGATAACTCAAAAAAATTTTGGAAAACTGGAACGATGGAAATGTGCAAGTGTACACAATCGCAACAAGTAATAAAGTGACAAGTAAATGTTGAGTTATCGTACCCACAGGGACTGTGAAAAGAATTATTAATGAATGTTATTTAAAACACTTTGGTGAAGAAAAATATTTTTTTTGAATAGGGTGATTAAAAAATAAGATTTTAAACTAAGTAAACTAAATAAATAAATCTCAAATGCACGATTTCAAATAGATTTTAATCAAGATGAAATAATTGTGCTAGATTAATTGCATTTCTTAACTTAGGATTATTAAACTCATGTTTACATTGTTACGAATAAATTCACGGCAACTCGGTAATTTGCTAACTTATGAACATACTCACCTACCAAAATCCATTCATCTCTTGGACATATCCCTATGTTAATTCAATCGATTAAACAAATCTTAATAGGCAAATATGTTATAATACATACATACTTATTAAATTGAAATAATCTCTTAAACATATCCCTATGTCAATTCAAAAAATTAACTCGATTTAATAAGCACATAAAAGACTATGTGAGGTAACAAACTATCCTTACCTTGAAACAGTTTAATCACAATAATGTTGCAAGTTATGCAAGGCAATTGTACCGTCAGATGCCGTTGCTAATTTAACCCTCAACTACCTTAGATGATTAAACATGCACTAATTAAGTACTGTGTCCATTAATTACAATTTCAATCCATTTAAATAATTAATTCATTAGTTACCTAACAATTGTAATGCAAGAATAACTTAGTTATGATTTTACTTAATCAAGCATCTTACCGAGGCCTATGCCTGTAACAACATAAACACAATTTTAAAAATTTAAGAAAATGAAATGCAATCAACCTAACACGAATTAGCAGCCAAAGAGCCCTCCCTTGGTCGGCCACACATGTGGCAAGTTTGATGATTTCAAACTTGCCAAATTAAGCTTGGGGCAAATCTAGAAGCCACTATTTGTGGAGGGGTTTGAATGCTATTTGGACAAGTCTTCAAGGTCCTCTTTGGAAGCTAAATAATCAGCCAATAAGCTGATTTGGGTTAGCACATGGGGCGGTTTTGGGCTGTCCATTACTTGGTCGGTTCGGTTCACTCGGTTCGGCTCAACTGGACCACTTTTCATAATTTATTAATAATAATTTATTAACCCAAATTAAATTAGATATAAATTAAAATTAATTATATTATGAATTAATACACATAATTTTGGACCTTCTTAGGCTGAAAATTAATTCGCCTTGATACTTCAAATTGCTTCTCGATTTTGTGCTTCTAGCAGTGTCTGCCGAGCCACTTTTCGCTTTTTGTGTAAATATGTCGAAAATAACCAAAATTCATCAAAATTAATTATAAAATTAATTAAAATTAAAATTTTTCATATTTAAGTACACTTTAATTATTTTATAAAAATTAATTATTTTTCGATATGAATTTTATCGAAACTGCATAAATTTAAGTTAAAAAGGGCATGAAAAAGTGTGTAAATTTTCGTCTTTCCAAAAAAAATAGAAATTTTTTAAAAATACAGGGGACACACGCTCGTGTGGACCAGCCATGTATGTAACACCCCAAACTCGGCCTGGACGTTATGCTCGAATCTGGCGATGTCACATTAAAGTGTTTTTTTGCAAAATGTGATATCATTGAATAGCCCTTTCCATATTTATTTACGTTGTGTGATCTTAATGATGGTTTAAAAACATTTCGTTCATTTTAAACTTGCGTCATAATTAAAAGGTATTTACTTTAAAGACTTTTTGATTGTCAAGATATCGTTTTACAGCGGTAGCTTTTTAAAACAATGGTGTTCTTGCGTTTATTTTGTAAAAACGTTGTTTCTTTTTAAAACTCGAGTTCCTAAGACTAGCAGATATAACCAAAGAAAATTAAATCCCAAATTAAAAATAAAATCCAAAGAGGCCTTATTACAAATAAAATACCCAAAATAAATTACTCATAATTTAAAAATCAAATACAGAAGTACGTGTGGTTGTGTGCCACCTTTGAGTCCCTCGCAGCACCAATCCACCTACGACTTGGGGTTAATTGTATAGATAAATAGATGGGTGAGTTATGAAAAAATCAGTGTGTAATTCCACATCAAATAACCAAACAGTAGCATATACAATCTTGGCCTAAGCCCAATTCAGTCATGGTTTAGTTTCAATCAACACCTTAGCCCATTACAGTATCAATATTAGTTTGGGCCTGAGCCCATCTCAGTGACTGTAATAGTACAATAATGCAAACAAGAAATCCTACCCAACCAGCCTCTACACTCCATCTTCGTCCAACCCTACACTCCATGTGGGGATAAAATCAACCCACCCATCCCTACACTCCAAGTAGTACCGGTTGTGGCACTAAACAATATTTGCAGTAGAGCTGCCAGTACAGTACACTTCCTTCAATAATAATAAATATCATCCCCATCAACAAATCATGCATCATGTCATAATATCATTTATGTCATGTAACGCCCCAAATTTGGGCCTAAAAGTACTGGACCTTGAGTATGTGTCCATAAGGAGGTTGTATATAAGTATTTAATTGTGTGAGGAAATGATTCAATTAAAAGTCTACTTTAGTGGTTAATGGCCCTGAGAAGTTTTGGAGAAATCTTGGGTTCAAATCTGGGCTTTAGCAAAAATCTTGATTTTAAGTGAATAAAACCCTGGGTGCTTGGATGAAGGCCTTTTAAATTATTGTGTTAAATAAATGACACAAGGAAGCATGTGGTCTAGTGGTTGTGGCGTCATTAAGGTTGCAAAGGAGCCTGGGTACTTGCAATTTATTTTGGTTGTTCTTTTAAAGGAACCTGGACTTTGGCCTATAGACCTTATAATTAATTGAGGCTAAAATGGTGACAGAAAGAGCCTGTGGTGGAGTGGTAAGGTGGCGTGTTGTGTAACTGTGAGGTTTGAGGTTCAAGTCTTGGGTTGCATAATGGAGCATTTATTTTGCTGTTTGAGCTGTGTAGGAGGTGAAGTTGGATTGGAACTCTGTGGTTGAAGTGGTAATAAAAAAATAAGGAATTTTCCTAATGGTTGAAAGTAATCCCACATCGGGAAGCTAACATGAGCATTGGTGAGAAGCTGGCTTTAAATAGAGCGAACCAGATGAGTTGGTGGGGGGAAAGTGATTAAGACTCAATGCAGGATGTGCCAAGGTTGGTGATCGTGGACTTCGGCGTGTTCTCATAAACAGGTGTGTATTCACGCCCTTCTTTGTTGGAAGTCGGCAAAAGCCGAAAAGCTAAAACTTTGGCATTTGTGGCCTCACGAGCGTGCGATCGCTCGTGCGTAAATTGAGCCCATGAAACGTGGGCATACGTCGTGGAAGACCACCATGAGCAATCTCATGGGCCCAGGCCGTAGGGGCCAATGGGCCCGTAGGCCCGCGTGGGTAAACTTCACTATTAAGTGGGACGTAGATAGACTTGTCATGTCGCGCACACGACTTAGGTAGTTCTGGGCCATGTTGGGCCTAGATGGGTCGTGTGGGCCCAATTGGCTCATGGGCCCACACGAATTAAATCTGCAATTTATGATAATTATTGGACTGGGCTATGTAGGTCACATAGCCTTATCTAAATTTGGGCTAAATAGGCCACACGAGGGTGTGGACTAACTTGGGTCGAGTAATGGGCCTTAGGCCCATTTGCACCGTTATGTCTGTTTAGGTTATTTAAGTCGCTTGAGGCGACGGTGGACCTTCTGTTGGGTCGTTAAGACCCTAGTTTGTAAAACCACTAAAATACCCTTGTAGTGTAAAATGACCGTAATACCCCTGTATGGTAGAATGTCGATTATGCCCTTATGTTCTGTATCATTGATGTGCTTATAATTTACATATATGATTGCACTGAGTATGACTTTTCATACACGTAATATTTATGACATGAGATACTACATGGGGTTGGGTTATTATTGACGGAGGAAGTGTACGGCCTGTAGCCGTTTTGTACAAGGCTTTTAGCCTTTCTGCGATACTTATGGCTTATAGCCGTTCTGTTAACTGGCAACGTTGCTACCATATTTACGGCCTTTAGCCGTTCTGTCTACGGCGTTGAGTCGTTCTGTTGACTTAGTGCTGCAACCGGTACTAAGTTTGGTGTGTTGGCTGGGTGGGTCGATTTCATCCCCACATGGTGTGCTGGTTGGTATGGGTGGTGTGTTGGTTGGACTGGGCTGGTTATCTATCTACATATCTGCATTTGATACTGATTCCATAATGGGCTTAGGCCCACCTGATTCTATTAAAGGGCTAGGCCCAACTGTTATTGATTTTGAGAATGGGCTAGGCCTAATTGATTCTGATGAGGGCTTAGACCCAAGTGAAATTGTACTGGGCTTAGGCCCACACAAATTGCTCTGTTACTGTAATGGGCTCCGGCCCAGGCTGATTCTGAATTCTGTCTGTTTACTAACTGTTGTAATTTAGGTGGGATTAAACATTGAGTTTTCATAAACTCACCCCGTTTATTAACTGTGTAGGTAACCCTCAGCCTTAGACGGTTTGGAGCCGCGAGGGACTCGGAGGTGGCCACACGATTACTGATGCTCTACTGTAGACTTTTTATTTGAATTATATATTTTGGGGTTTTAATTCTGTAATAAGTCCTTTGAGGGATTAAATTTTTAATTGGGCTTTTTGATTTCCTTATTTAGAACTGCTAAACACGAATTTTCAAAAATTAATAACTATTTTCAAAAACACTTAAAAATAGACGTTTTTATATTTCAAACTTTAGTAGCTTCCGCGATTTCAAATAACTTAAAGTATCAATGGCAGACATTAAGTAAACGCTTTTGACGAGATGATTTGCTAACCTCGAGCAAAAGGTTTTAATTATAGAAATGAACTTTTAACGACAACTCGATTTTTGAACGCCGCTTTGATGTGACACACCAGATTCGGCCATAACATCTAGGCTGGGTTTGGGGTGTTACATGTAATCAATATGTTTAGAAAGGCATGCTCAAATATAATCATACATCTCATAGGGGCATAATAGTCATTTATCAAATAGGGGGTCTAGGTACACTTACCGACCAAATAGTAGGTCACAGTCGTCTCAGGCGACCCATGCAACCTTAACAGTCAAACAGTGTAAATGGGCCCATGGTCCATATTTTAGCCTCATGAGGGCCCACACGCCCGTATGACCCACATAACCTAGAAATGGCCTTGGCCGTGTGGATTACATAGCCTGGCCTAATATTCTCCACATGTCTGTGTGGTTTACCCATTTGGGACCCACTCACCTGTGGGCCCAGCCCATTTCGATCCAACATGGTCCAATACGGCCTCAGCCCATGAAATTGCTCGTGGGCTGCCTCAACGATCATACGCCTAAGTTGGCCATACGACTACCGCACGAGCAAGAGCAGCCCGTGTAGCGTCGACGTTCACTTATTCCGTCTTTTGCCGAATACCATAGCCAAAGTTGTATTTGTACACACCTGATAGAATTCTAGGTACGCAACCCTATACCCCTACCGAAATGTTGAGTAAGAAAAGGGAGTTCAAAATCGGCACAACACTCAACCTATCCCCAAATTTCTCCACAATATCCTCCTAGAATTCGGCTACACAATCCCCACAGCCCTCAAACACTCCAATCACCCACTAGCATCAGAATTCCACTGACATACAAACACTCACATGGCATCCAGCAAAATAAAACAGTCCCCTACATTGCCAAGACTTGAACCCCAGACCTCAGGCACCAACAACACCCACTTATCCCTTAGACCAGCAGGACCTTTTTGTCATGTTATACTCATATTAATTTAAAAGCCTACTGACTAGGGATAAAAGTTTATTCATATTAAAAACAAAACTTTTGCACAAGTCAAGGCTTAAACCCAAGACTTCTCAGACACTTCCCAGGACATTTTACCATTAAAGTAGACATGCATTTGTGTGCCATGAACATACAAAAATAATTACTTAGGATTTTGGGGTGTTATAGTGTTGACATTCGATATAGGATCACATGGCTATGTCCCAGCCCGTGTCTGACCCCGTGTAACTCCCTGACTTGGGTCACACGGCCAACCAGACGCCTGTGTGACTACCCCATATGCCTTTCAAAATGGTCACACACGTCCGTGTGCCAGGTCGTGTGCTAGGCCATGCCAAACTTGTAGGGTATACTGACTTATGCCACATGGCCAAGTCACACGCCTATGTGTTGGACCGTGTGGAACATACTGACTTGATTTCTAATTAAACATCAGGGGTCACACGACCATGTCACCAGACCGTGTGTCACACACGGCTGAGACACACGCCCGTGTCTTTGCCCGTGTGAACAAAAAATAGGTTATTTACCAAGCCATATTTCTCACCCCAATTGCTTTCACCTACACCAAACCAAAAGGCATATGACCACAACTTCAAATGGCATTTAAACTCATCTAAACCAAGTTCAATTCATGCTATATCAATATCATCAATCACAACGCAAACAATTATCACAATAATCAATTCAATTCATACCAATTTCACATTTTCAAATCACATAAATGGTCACTTTCAAATAAACACTATTTTGCCTAAACCCACAAGCATACCTATCTCAAATATTTAACCATTTGGTATCCATAATGCCAATTCACAACAAGCATAGAAATGACAATTTATACACAACATATCAAAAGGCCTTTTTCACATATATACATACATCACCAAACTTACCAAAATAAGCCAAATCACATGGCTATATACATAATAAACCATTCATCCTTTACAAGCCAACTCAAATGGCTAAATTTATTACCAACATATATACCAAAATGACCATACTCCTATACATGCCATATACCATATACATAAGTTCCAAAAGTACTAAGGTGATAGCTTGATAGAATGATGAGATCTCTGACGACTCTCAAAATTGAGCAAGCTTCGATAACACTATAAAACACGGAAAAGTAATCAAAGTAAGCTACAAAGCTTAGTAAGCTCGTATAGTTAATAAAACAAGCTCCCCATTTATTCACAAATCAAGTAGTATGAACATAATATACTACAAAATCATTAAATCATAAGGTTAACATATATTCAATCACATAAGTAATCATGAACTCACAACTTTCATTGGTTCAATGCTTATATAGTTTTCGTACATACATGTACTGATACGTATCTATTTCTCATCGTTTCATATCTTCGATATACCCATTGAACCATTTGGAATAATAATTGATACCGGGAATCTTGCACCCTAAGTGCCAAATACATAGCCGAAGCTATCTCAATCTCATATCTTATATAATGCTCACTCTCGAGCTATCAATAGGTCTGCTCACACAAGCTGTTGGTCATGATGTAGCTACATGGTGCTACTCACACAAGCTGATGAGAATCCATAACGCATGCCAGATAACTCAGCCACTGGTAGAACATATGGACCAGTACCCAAATCACATAACCGCTAAGACATGCCATTTGTATCCAAATCTATTCCTAAGGTTCAATCGGGATTTCACATTGCCAAATCTTCGTCGAAATATCCGTAAGGTCGTATTATAATAATAAAGTATTTAAAACACAATTATAATAATGCTTTTTAACATAGGAACTTACCTCGATCGCAAAAACCACGAAATGGATCGACTAGTCTAAAACTTTATTCTTTCCTCGATCTAGATCCGAACTTCGCTTTTCTTGATCTATATGTAATCAAAATTAACTTATTCAATTATCATTCTATTCAATTTAGCCCAAAATGTATATTAAGGCAACTTTACACTTTTGCCCCTAATATTTCAACATCTTTACAATTTAGTCTTTAGCTCATAAAAATACAAATTCATGCAATTCGGTACCTAGCCATTCTAACCCATATTTCTCATTTATTTCACATTTCTATCACAAAATTTACACATTTCTCAATTTAATCCCTAATTGACAATTTTACCAAAAATCACTTTACAAATGTTATTTATCTAACAACAACCATACATTTTCAATCATCAAACATCAAAATACACACATATTCATCAATGGAAAAAACTTAAACCATTAGCAGTTTTGTAAATTAGTCCCTGGGCTAGCTAGATTAAGTTACAACGATCTCAAAAATATAGAAATCATTAAAAATGGGATGAAAAATTACTCACTTGCTTGAAAAATAGCTTGGCATAATATTAAGCTTCTCCAATAGCTATTCTAGGTTGAAATTTCGGTTGTGAATGCACTTAGGAAGATGACCATTTTTTCTTTATTTTTTTACTAATCTTAATTATTAATTTACCTAAATATCTTGTAATTAAACCATTAAAAATCACTTAAGTACATAAATGTCCAATCATATTTCAAATGGTATAATTATCACTTAAGGACTTCCACTTTAAGGTTCTATAGCTATTAGACACCTTTAGCTAATAGAACACAAGTTTTACACTTTACGCGATTTAGTCCATTTTATTGAATTGAGCATTCAAATGATAAAATTTCTTATGAAATTTTCACACAATCATACTATCATACTGTAGACATTAAAATAATAATAAAATAATTATTTTTACCTCAAATTTGTGATCCCGAAACTGCTTTTTTGATTTGACTAAGAATGGGTTGTTACATGATTGGTACTTTGCATTCTTGTATGAATTACTGCATGCCGCCATTCTTATGAACTAGTTATTTCAGGCAGATATCATTATGGTTCCAATATACCCTTAGATGCAAACTATCATGCTCTTATCGTACTCATGTCTTCCATATTTAATTAATTGTCAATCCTGCCAAACGTTTCCTAAGTCTCTTTAACACGCATATATTTCTCAACTAAACATATCATCGGAGTTCACTTTTATCAACCCATGCCTTAACACATAAACTTATCTCAAAACAGTTGTTCAAAAACATTTTTCACAGGCAGGTACATATATATTTGGCAAATACTTACGTAGAACTGGAAATTCACACTCAGATGTACCCTAATTTGATACTACACAGTCACATACTGATAATGTACTATAGACCATTTATGTTAATTCCATAACACTTTATTTCAGAATCCTATAAGCTCAAGATAACACTGACCCATATTCAGAATAATTCCAAAAGAAGATACAAAACCACTCACCACGATGAATACATTTGCCTTTCATATAGATACATATCTCTTATCACGAAAACTTTTAAGACTTATTTAATTATATCACAGATCGCATTCAACTCTTAAACCTAATTATGTTAATACCTTATTTTAGCCATACTTATTACAGAAATAATATAATTTATTCTTATCTTACCTTAAAGATAGATATTCAAATCTTACCAGACATTCTTGATAAATCACGCCACATAAGCCAAATAGAACACACAATAAACACTTCATACATAATCTCGTATTTACTGTCCCGTCAGACTTCACAAAGTTTGCCATGGTTTTATTCCTCAAGGATATATATAGAGATTCATGTATCGTGATCTGCTAATTTGATTTATACATTATCAAAGACTACACCATGAACATTCTTATCATATCATATCATATCATACCGTATCGTACCAAATTATGCCGTGAGCCATAGCCACATGGACTCACAAGCATTCATGTATCATGATTTGCCAGTACAAACTTTATTTTACTAGAGGCTACACCATGAGCATTCAATAGTCATATCATATCATGCCATGGGTGTTAACCAAATGGTCTTACACTTATCATGTATTATGTTCTGCCATTCTAGTTTTCATCTTACTGGAGGCTACACCATGAATGGTTCCAACTCATATTAAACTAATATGGTCTCTACCTCATGGTTTTGCACTCATTTTCGTACCGTGATATGCCAATCTACTTATAAATATATCTTCCCTATCAAAAGCTTTACATTGAATCGTTTAATCAACAATTACTTACCCAAAGAGCCACATTCTTACTAATTTATACACTATGTATTAAACCTTACCTGTATTGCTTACCGACCATCATTCTTTAGCAAAACTTAATACATTTTACTTCAGATTATCAGTCATCTTTACTATACTCATACCCTTACCGTTTTTTGTAGGTATCATCATCCCATTTATATATGTACATATATTTTTCTTATTTGGAACAGTTCATATAAAAAAGTCAGAATGGAGACTCACTTGATTCTTACTTACAGTAGCTCTAAATTACAAACCTAGTCATCCCCCTCGAACCAGCAACAACCACTACCTAGAAACATAATTTCACTGTCACAACTCTTATACATATAATTTAATCATCATCTGTGACAGCCCTAAAGTGACCCTAGTCGGAAAGCGGTACCGCTAAACCAAGTCACCAAATTATTTGAATAAGATATTTATTGTCTAAAATATGTGCTTATGAATGTGTGAAAGTTTTAAGCTTTGATTTAGTAAATTACATGTGAAATTAGTCGATAGGACTTATGTGTGACACTTTTGAAATGTGATAGGTTAATCTATAAGGATCTATTAGTGCATGTAATCAAAGGGGTGGACTTGCATGTCAATTTCCCCCATTTAATTACTAGTGGCTGGCCATGACAAAGGGTGATGGGCAAAACATGTCATAAAACATGTTGTGATAATGGTTTATGTTAAAAAAAAATAAAATAAGGAGTATGGGCAATAAAATAATAATGAAAGGGAATATGATGAAAACAAAGAAAAAAAAAGTGTGTGGTTGTTCCCCCATTTTGCCAAAACTAGAAAGAAAAAAAAAGAAAGGCTTCATCCTTTGGTTCTTCTTGGCCGGTTTGAAAGGAGGAAGAAGAGAGGTTTCGGTCACCTTGAGCTTAAGGGGAGGTTAGTATGTTGTGTTAAATTCTTAAGTTTTAAACTTGTTTCTAGTTAATTAGCTAATTTCTTACACAAACCATGGCAAAATTTCGAAATCTCGGTGATGTCTTGAGCATTCGGTTTTGGTTGTTGAAAGGAATGAGTTGGAGGTTGGATCATGTTAGGATTCGGCCTTGTACATAAACATTAAGAGTTTGATGTTTTTGTGATTTTTGGAAGGTAAATAAGGTTATACACAAGATAAATACTAAGATTTTGGTTGACTTGTTTTTAGTAAGGTTCGGCCAAGGACCTTATGTGCAAGTTTATTCGGTTTAAGTAGAGAAAACGTGACGGGTAGATATGAAGTAATGTGTATATTGGTTCGGCTGCTAAGCAAGGAAATAATTGTTAGTAACATAGTATCTATGCACTTACGTATATATATGTATGTACAAATAACCTATTTAGCTATGGATATCTAAGGTGTTAAATAATGAAATTCTTGATGACTTGGGTTAAATAGCATTCAGCCAAGGACTATATGGGCTTGCTAATTCGGTTTAGGTGAAGAAACTATGATAGAGAAATATGACTAAATTGTGGACTTTGACAATTGAAATGATGCATTTGACTTGTGTACCGACCTAGGACAATATGTGTTTCTACATGAAGTTAGATGGTGTGGATGAAATTCGATAATGCATGATGTTTAAATAGTATTGAGCAAGGTCATTGTACTTAAATTGTATGACATACATGTATTGAATGGAATTGCCCAAGTGAAAATTAATTAAATGAATTTATTTGTTTAAATTAAGCTCAAGAGCAAAGGGGATCTAAATCCGATAAAGGGAAGGAAAAAGTGGTCGAATAGCCATCGAAATCGTTCGACAACATCCGAGGTAAGTTTTCGAGTAACAAGACTTAGTTTACGATTTGATTAAGTCATGACGTATGAGCGTAACAAATATACGGTGATATGATGATTCTACTTGAATTTTATGTTGAGTTAATTTGTCTATACGTGTGACGGGTAGCCGTATGTGCATAGAGATCGTGTCATAAAGCAAACTAAACCATGCTGTTTGTATGTGGCTAGTGAGCCGAAAATGGGATTGCTTAATACGTGACTTGTGTTTGAACTCTGATTATGAAAATGGAATATAAATGTGTCATGATTTGTTGATATGTGCATGAATGTTTGGATGATAACCGGGCTAAGTCCCGAAGGTATTTGCACTAGTGACTAGTTCCGGGCTAAGTCCCGAAGGCATTTGTGCGAATTACTATATATGGGCTAAATCCCGAAGGCATTCGTACGAGTTACTATATCCGGGCTAAGTCCCGAAGGCATTTGTGCGAGTTACTATATCCGGGCTATGTCCCGAAGGCATTCGAGCGAGTAGCTATATCCGGTTAAATCCCGAAGGTACTTGGCTTGGGAATGAGCACCTTGCTGTAATAGTTTCAATTAATACGCTCGTAAAATCCCAGCGATGAGGTATGTTTCGTATGTGCTTTGAATTAGTTGATCCCTTACAAATAAGTATTCGCTCAATCGATAAATGAGCTATCGGCCTTTGGCTATGTTGATCTTTTGTGTATGAATATAAGGGTTGGTAATGTGAAGTAAGTATGATATTGAGAATTTGTGCATGTCAAATTATCCATTTAGCCATATGAATGCTACATTTTAGTTGTGTCAAATTTTATGGCTCAAAACTTACTAAGCATTAAATGCTTACTCCGCTTCTGTAAATCTCTGTTTTATAGATTTTGGTTCTTCAGTTATCGGACTCGGGATTGTCGAAGTTGAAGTCGTCCACACTATCAAACCCCCTTTTTGGTGCACTTTTGGTTGAACTTTGAAATGGCATGTATAGGACTACCCTTTTTTTTGTTGTGGGTCTTGTACCCTTCGGTTTTGTAAATTTGGATAGCCATGCGAAAATGGCTTATATATATTTTTGAGCATAATGTTATAATCATTTTGTATGTATATGGTTATTGAGAGGTGTGGATATGCTTGGCAATGATTGGCCATTGGAATGGTTAATCACGATCATACTTTGTGCTATATATGCTAAAGGGTTAGTTGAATCGTGGAAACTGTGTAATAGGTAAAGTCTACCCTAAAGGCAGATGCTGACAGCAGCAGTGGTGTGAATTTGAAAAATCACTAAAAATAGTATGAATGGATTTAAATAGTGAATAAATTATGTAATCCAACCTTGATGAATCTACTTTCATATGGAAGAAACGAAACGATCATATGAGTCATATGTTAAGAGATATTTAAGTTTTCGTGAAACAGGGCCAGAACGGTTTCTGGATTCCCTGTTTCGACTTTGGAAATTAATTAAAAATTAACCATAGATAATTAGAAGTCATGCCATATATTTATAGATTCCTTTTCGAGTCTAGTTTCTATAGAAACAAACGACATCAGTATTGAAGCTCTGTACAGGGAGATATCCAAGTCGTAGTGCGTGAAGGTCAGTGTAGTCGAACCCTGAAACAGGGGAGAATTTAACTAATAAACTGTACTAATTGGCTCAACCAAAAATTTTAGAAAAAAATTTGTAGATGGACATATGAGTCTAGTTTCAGGAAAAATTTATGGAACTGGTTTTCGAGTTTTGGAACTCGAGATATGATTTTTAAGGTGACAGTGACGCAGTTAGCCAGCTCGTCTGGAAATTTAAAATGGACTGTGCAAATAAGTGATTTAAGTCTGCAAACCCCTCGTGTCCGACTCCGGAAACGGTCTCGGGTACGGGGTGTTACAATTAAATTGGTATCAGAGCTACGGTTTAGTCGATTCTATGACTACCGTAATACATTTGGGTCTAGCTATACATGCCATTTTGTGATTATTTGATAGTGTGGTGATTTCTGACATTTGCAAATGTGTTTATTTATAGCAATGGATCCCGATCCCGACCGAGCGGTAGCTGATGATCTTGAGAGTGTAGCGCCTGCTCCCGCACAAGGGACAGCTCCGGCGGACTCTCAACCTATTGCTAGTAATCCAAATGATGAAGCTAGACAAGCTTTTTATAGCGTGATGAATGATTGGTTCAACCAATACATTCGAACTAATATGGCTGTTCCACAACCTCCATTTCCGACAAACACAACCCCCGCACCTACGATACCTCTGGTAGCTGACCAAATAAGGTCAAATAAGCCCCCAGTTGACAGAATCTGAAAGCATGGGGCTACTGAATTTAAAGCTATGGACAGCGATGATGCCGAGCAAGCTGAATTTTGGTTGGACAACACTATTCGGGTACTCGATGAGCTATCTTGCACACCCGATGAGTGCCTAAAGTGTACTATCTCCTTGCTACATGATTCTGCCTACTATTGGTGGAATACATTGACTTCTGTTGTGCCCAGAGAGCAAGTAACTTGGGAGTTTTTCCAAACCGAGTTTCGGAAAAAGTATATCAGTCAGAGATTCATGGATCAAAAACGGAAGGAATTTCTTGAACTTAAACAAGGTTCCATGTCGGTTACCGACTATGAACGAAAATTTGTGAGGCTTAGCCGGTACGCACGAGAATGCATTTCCTCAGAAGCCGTAATGTGTAAACGTTTCGAGGATGGACTAAATGATGAGATAAAGCTGTATGTTGGCATCTTGGAAATCTGAGAATTTGTGATACTTGTCGAGCGAGCTTGCAAAGCCGAGGAGCTCAGTGTGGAGAAAAGAAAAGCTGATATGGGAGCAAAGGAGTTTCGTAAGAGGTCTTTGGGAAGCCCTTCCAACAGTCATCGAAGAAATTCAGAGATGGCTTAGGCCAGTCTAGAGACACTTCGGGCTTTTCTAGATGAGATCGTGATCGACCCCCTGTGGGTACACGAGTCACTTCGATCGCTAGTGTTGGAAATGATCGTCGAGACAGAACGGAGTGTCAGTATTGTGGTAAATGGCATTCGGAGAGTTGTAGATTCCATGACCGCTCCTGTTACAAGTGCGGATCAGTTGACCACTTCATTAAAGATTGCCCGAGGTTGTCTGAACAGAATGTAAATCAGAGTGGGAAACCGGGTGCTACCACTGCTCGAGGTAGACCATCTAGAAATACGGGCAATGCTAGTGGTGGTCAGAGAGGATCTAGGGATGCTACGACCAGATCTGAGGCTCGTGCTCCTGCTAGGGCTTATTTTATACGCGTACGCGAGGATGCTTCCTCGCCAGACGTTATTACCGGTAGTTTTACTCTCTTTGATACTAATGTGATTGCTTTGATTGACCCCGGTTCTACTCATTCTTATATATGTGAAACCTTAGCATCCAGTAAGACTTTACCTATTGAGTCTACTGAGTTTGTAATTCGGGTGTCAAATCCCTTGGGTCGTTACGCGCTTGTCAACAAAGTGTGTAAGAAATGTCCCCTAGTAATTCGAGGTTTCTATTTTCCGGCGGACTTGATGCTTTTGCCGTTTGATGAATTTGATGTTATTCTCGATTTGGATTGGTTGGCTGTGCATGATGCGGTTGTGAATTGCAAAAGCAAGACTATTGATTTGAGGTGCACAAATAATGAGATAATCCGGTTGAGTCTACGGGCTTAAAGGGGTTGCCAGCTGTAATATCATCAATGTTGGCTCAGAAATATGTAAGAAAGGGGTGCGAAGCATACCTTGCGTATGTACTTGATGACAAAGAGTTAGAAAAGAAACCCGAATCTGTACCGGTGGTTTGTGAATACCCGGATGTTTTTCCCGAAGAATTACCGGGTTTACCACCTGCTCGGGAGGTAGAGTTTGGTATTGAGCTTGTACCTGGGACTACGCCGATTTCGATAGCTCCGTATCGTATAGCACCAACCGAGTTAAAAGAGTTGAAAGCTCAGTTGCGAGAATTGACGGATAGAGGTTTCGCTCGACCAAGTTTCTCACCTTGGGGTGCACCAGTATTGTTTGTGAAAAAGAAGGACGTAACCATGAGGTTGTGCATCAACTATCGTCAGCTGAATAAGGTGACAATAAAGAATAAATATCCGATGCCACGTATTGACGATTTGTTTGATCAACTAAAGGGAGCCTCAGTGTTTTCAAAGATAGATTTGAGATCGAGTTATTACCAGTTGCGAATTCGAGATTCGGATATACCCAAAACTGCTTTCAGAACGAGATATGGTCACTATGAGTACTTAGTGATGCCGTTTGGGCTCACTAATGCCCCTGCGGTATTTATGGATTTGATGAATCGGATCTTCAGACCGTATTTGGATCGGTTTGTAGTCGTGTTTATCGATGATATTTTGGTTTATTCGAGAAATGAAACCGATCATGCTGAACACCTGGGACTAGTGTTGCAAATTTTATGGGATAAGCAGTTATATGCTAAGTTCAGTAAGTGTGAGTTCTGGTCAAGAGAGGTTAGCTTCTTGGGTCATGTGGTATCCGCATCGGGTATTCGAGTTGACTCGAGCAAAATTTCAGCCATACTTAACTGGAAGCCTCTGAGAAATATTACTGAGGTTCGGAGCTTTTTGGGACTTGCCGGTTACTACCGACAGTTTGTGAAAGGTTTCTCGATGATAGCCACACCAATGACGAAACTACTTCAGAAAGATGTTAAGTTCGAATGGACGGAAAAATGTCAGAAAAGTTTTGATCAACTGAAAACTTATTTGACTGAAGCCCCAATTCTAGTGCAACCCGAATCAGGCAAAGAGTTTGTCATTTATAGTAATGCCTCCCTACTTGGGTTGGGTTGCGTATTGATGCAAGAAGGTTGAGTTGTGGCCTATGCGTCGAGACAATTAAAGCCACATGAGAAAAATTATCCGACCCATGATCTCGAATTAGCTGCCATCGTATTCGCTTTGAAAATATGGCGACATTACTTATTTGGTGAGAAGTGCCATGTATTTTCGGATCACAAAAGTCTCAAATATTTGATGACTCAAAGAGACTTAAATCTACGACAAAGACGTTGGCTCTAGTTGTTAAAAGATTATGAGCTTGTCATTGACTATCACCCGGGAAAGGCTAATGTGGTTGCGGATGCCTTAAGTCGTAAATCACTGTTTGCTTTACGAGCGATGAATGTACACTCGTCTGTTCTATCCGACAATGTGTTAATGGCGGAATTAAAGGCCAAACCATTGTTGATTCATCAAATTCGTGAAGCTCAGAAAGTCGATGATGAATTGGTTGCAAAATGGGCTGAATGTGTTCTGAATATGGAATCAGAGTTTCAAATTGATGATGACGATTGTTTGAGGTTCAGAAGTCGGTTGTGTGTTCCAAGAGATTCAA
Organism: Gossypium hirsutum; assembly: GCF_007990345.1. Classification (NCBI taxonomy): domain Eukaryota; kingdom Viridiplantae; phylum Streptophyta; class Magnoliopsida; order Malvales; family Malvaceae; genus Gossypium; species Gossypium hirsutum. The sequence goes on along the minus strand of NC_053429.1, from coordinate 71,416,008 downwards.
AACTCAATTCGATGATTCTGAACGAAGCTCATTGTAGCCGACTGTCAATTCACCCGGGGAATACGAAAATGTACAACGATCTGAGATGTCAGTTTTGGTGGCATGGTATGAAACGAGACATTTCCGATTTTGTCTCGAAGTGCTTAGTATGTCAGCAAGTGAAGGCGGAACATCAAGTGCCTACTGGTTTACTTCAGCCGATCATGATACCTGAATGGAAATGGGATCGAGTCACAATGGATTTTGTGTCTGGGTTGCCATTGTCGACAAGTAAGAAAGATACGATTTGGGTTGTTGTTGATAGACTGACTAAGTCGGCTCATTTTACCCCCGTACGTACGGATTTTTCATTGGATAAACTAGCTGAATTGTATGTTTCTCAGATTGTGAGATTACACGGGGTACCGATTTCTATTGTGTCGGATAGAGATCCGAGATTCACCTCGCGATTTTGGAAGAAATTGCAAGAAGCTTTGGGTACCAAGCTGCATTTTAGCACCGCTTTTCATCCACAAACCGATGGTCAATCCGAGCGGATAATTCAGATACTTGAGGATATGTTGAGATGTTGCATCCTCGAGTTTAGTGGTTCATGGGAGCGGTATTTACCTTTGATTGAATTCGCTTACAACAATAGTTTTCAATCAAGTATTAAGATGGCACCTTACGAGGCTTTGTACGGGCGTAAATGCCGTACGCCATTGTTTTGGACCGAGCTCGGTGAAAGTAAAATTTTCGGAGTGGATTTGATTAAAGATGCTGAACAGAAAGTAAAAATAATTCGTGAAAGTCTGAAGGCAGCATCAGATCGTCAGAAGTCGTATGCGGATTTAAAACGAAGAGATATTGAGTATCAGGTGGGAGACAAAGTGTTTCTTAAGGTCTCACCTTGGAAAAAGATACTCAGATTTGGCCGTAAGGGCAAACTGAGTCCGAGGTTCATCGGGCCATATGAAATATCCGAAAGAGTCGGTCCAGTTGCATATCGATTGATTTTGCCCCCTGAACTTGAAAAGATTCACGACGTCTTCCATGTTTCGATGCTTCGACGTTATAGATCTGATCCATCGCACATAATTAGTCCATCAGAGGTTGAAATTCAAGCCAATATGGGTTATGAAGAAGAACCGATTCGTATCCTAGCTCGTGAAGTGAAAGAGTTACGAAACAAAAAGGTTCCTTTAGTAAAAGTGTTATGGCTCAAACACGGGATGGAAGGAGCTACTTGGGAACCTGAGAACTCTATGAAAGAGCGATACCCAAACCTATTTACCGGTAAGATTTTCGGGGACAAAAATTTCTTAAGTGGGGGAGAGTTGTGACAGCCCTAAAGTGACCCTAGTCGGAAAGCGGTTTCGGGACCGCTAAACCGAGTCACAAAATTATTTGAATATGATATTTATTGTCTAAAATATGTGCTTATGAATGTGTGAAAGTTTTAAGCTTCGATTTAGTAAATTACATGTGAAATTATTCGATAGGACTTATGTGTGACACTTTTGAAATGTGATAGGTTAATCTATAAGGATCTATTAGTGCATGTAATCAAAGGGGTGGACTTGCATGTCAATTTCCCCCATTTAATTACTAGTGGCCGGCCATGACAAAGGGTGATGGGCAAAACATGTCATAAAACATGTTGTGATAATGGTTTATGTTAGAAAAAAATAAAATAAGGCGTATGGGCAATAAAATAATAATGAAAGGGAATATGATGAAAACAAAGAAAAAAAAAGTGTGTGGTTGTTCCCCCATTTTGCCGAAACTAGAAAAAAAAAAAGAAAGGCTTCATCCTTTGGTTCTTCTTGGTCGGTTTGAAAGGAGGAAGAAGAGAGGTTTCGATCACCTTGAGCTTAAGGGGAGGTTAGTATGTTGTGTTAAATTCTTAAGTTTTAAACTTGTTTCTAGTTAATTAGCTAATTTCTTACACAAACCATGGCAAAATTTTGAAATCTCGGTGATGGCTTGAGCATTCGGTTTTGGTTGTTGAAAGGAATGAGTTGGAGGTTGGATCATGTTAAGATTCGGCCTTGTACATAAACATTAAGAGTTTGATGTTTTTGTGATTTTTGGAAGGTAAATAAGGTTATACACAAGATAAATACTAAGATTTTGGTTGACTTGTTTTTAGTAAGGTTCGGCCAAGGACCTTATGTGCAAGTTTATTCGGTTTAAGTAGAGAAAACGTGACGGGTAGATATGAAGTAATGTGTATATTGGTTCGGCTGCTAAGCAAGGAAATAATTGTTAGTAACATAGTATCTATGCACTTACGTATATATATGTATGTACAAATAACCTATTTAGCTATGGATATCTAGGGTGTTAAATAATGAAATTCTTGATGACTTGGGTTAAATAGCGTTCGGCCAAGGACTATATGGGCTTGCTAATTCGGTTTAGGTGAAGAAACTATGATAGAGAAATATGACTAAATTGTGGACTTTGACAATTGAAATGATGCTTTTGACTTGTGTACCGACCTAGGACAATATGTGTTTCTACATGAAGTTAGATGGTGTGGATGAAATTCGATAATGCATGATGTTTAAATAGTATTGAGCAAGGTCATTGTACTTAAATTGTATGACATACATGTATTGAATGGAATTGCCCAAGTGAAAATTAATTAAATGAATTTATTTGTTTAAATTAAGCTCAAGAGCAAAGGGGATCTAAATCCGATAAAGGGAAGGAAAAAGTGGTCGAATAGCCATCGAAATCGTTCGACAACATCCGAGGTAAGTTTTCGAGTAACGAGACTTAGTTTACGATCTGATTAAGTCATGACGTATGAGCGTAACAAATATACGGTGATATGATGATTCTACTTGAATTTTATGTTGAGTTAATTTGTCTATACGTGTGACGGGTAGCCGTATGTGCATAGAGATCGTGTCATAAAGCAAACTATACCATGCTGTTTGTATGTGGCTAGTGAGCCGAAAATAGGATTGCTTAATACGTGACTTGTGTTTGAACTCTGATTATGAAAATGGAATATAAATGTGTCATGATTTGTTGATATGTGCATGAATGTTTGGATGATAACCGGGCTAAGTCCCGAAGGCATTTGCGCTAGTGACTAGTTCCGGGCTAAGTCCCGAAGGCATTTGTGCGAGTTACTATATCCGGGCTAAGTCCCGAAGGCATTCGTGTGAGTTACTATATCCGGGCTAAGTCCCGAAGGCATTCGTGCGAGTTACTATATTTGGGCTATGTCCCGAAGGCATTCGAGCGAGTAGCTATATCCGGTTAAATCCCGAAGGTACTTGGCTTGGGAATGAGCGACCTTGGTGTAATAGTTTCAATTAATACGCTCGTAAAATCCCAGCGATGAGGTATGTTTCGTATGTGCTTTGAATTAGTTGATCCCTTACAAATAAGTATTTGCTCAATCGATAAATGAGCTACCGGCCTTTGGCTATGTTGATCTTTTGTGTATGAATATAAGGGTTGGTAATGTGAAGTAAGTATGATATTGAGAATTTGTGCATGTCAAATTATCCATTTAACCATATGAATGCTACATTTTAGTTGTGTCAAATTTTATGGCTCAAAACTTACTATGCATTAAATGCTTACTCCGCTTCTGTAAATCTCTGTTTTATAGATTTTGGTTCTTCAGCTATCGGACTCGGGATTGTCAAAGTCAAAGTCGTCCACACTACCAAACCCCCTTTTTGGTACACTTTTGGTTGAACTTTGAAATGGCATGTATAGGACTACCCTTTTTTTTGTTGTGGGTCTTGTACCCTTCGGTTTTTTATAAATTTGGATAGCCATGCGAAAATGGCTTATATATATTTTTGAGCATAATGTTATAATCATTTTGTATGTATATGGTTATTGAGAGGTGTGGATATGCTTGGAAATGATTGGCCATTGGAATTGTTAATCACGATCATACTTTGTGCTATATATGCTAAATGGTTAGTTGAATCGTGGAAACTGTGTAATAGGTAAAGTCTACCCTAAAGGCAGATGCTGACAGCAGCAGTGGTGTGAATTTGAAAAATCACTAAAAATAGTATGAATGGATTTAAATAGTGAATAAATTATGTAATTTAACCTTGATGAATCTACTTTCATATGGAAGAAACGAAATGATCATATGAGTCATATGTTAGGAGATATTTAAGTTTTCGTGAAACAGGGCCAGAACGGTTTCTGGATTCCCTGTTCCGACTTTGGAAATTCATTATAAATTAACCATAGATAATTAGAAGTCATTACATATATTTATAGATTCCTTTTCGAGTCTAGTTTCTATAGAAACAAACGGCATCAGTATTGAAGCTCTGTACAGGGAGATATCCAAGTCGTAGTGCGTGAAGGTCAGTGTAGTCGAACCCTGAAACAGGGGAGACTTTAACTGATAAAATTTACTAATTGGCTTGACCAAAAATTTTAGAAAACAATTTGTAGATGGAAATATGAGTCTAGTTTTAGGAAAAATTTACGGAACTGGTTTTTGAGTTTTGGAACTCGAGATATGATTTTTAAGGTGACAGTGACGCAGTTAGCCAGCTCGTCTGGAAATTTAAAATGGACTGTGCAAATAAGTGATTTAAGTCTGCAAACCCCTCGTGTCCGACTCCGGCAACGGTCTCAGGTACGGGGTGTTACATCATCTCAATAGGTGACAACCTCATGCAAAACCTTGCACTTACAACTTACTATTCAAGTACCACTTATAGACTTACTCATTTAGAACATAACATGTAGAGCTGAATTACTTACCCTGAGTTGGAATAACAACTCATCGTTAAAAAACCATTACTCCCATATTATTTAGGAAGAGATACATTTAGATTTATGGAAGGAATAAAAAAAATACTACATAAGAAAGAAGAAGAAGAAGAAAAGAAGAACCCTTCTTTAATACTCATCTTACAGATATAAATATGACTCAACTTACTTAATAGAAGTTAACAAGTGTCATATGTTTCATGATTTTCGCTCTTAATGGCCTACAATTTTCGAGAGAAATGTAATTAAGTACCTTGTATCGACAATTATCAAACTAAACTATCTAGTTGATTTCTAACCATGTTACGTAAAATATAACTAGTACAGTGTTCCATACAGAGTAGGCGTATTATACCTTTGGCGGTAATTCAATCCATGCTTACTCTTTATCACATAACTCAAACATCTCCTTCACATTGCAAAATATCTTGGTATAAAATCTTTACTCAATGACGTGGTGGTTACAATATGCCCACATGTGTACGCCATAATAAGTCATTAGTTGGATTACACTTCACTAAACAAACTATTCTAATACTATACACCAAATCCTTAGATCTGCCAAACCTGGGGTGTTACAACTCTCCTCCCCTTAATAAAATTTCGTCCTTGAAATTTCTAACTTTAGTGAATTTTAGTAAATCACAGAAAACTAATTCTTTGCACCAAGCGCATACCACTAATTGGTCAATCATGACCTTTTAGAGTTGCGCACTTTGTAAATCCCCAATCAAAAACAAAACCATCAGTCTATTCCCTTGGGCGAATTCAGAATTTGGTGGTTATTTGCTAAAATTTAAACGTCACACTTACTCTTGGATAGGTGTGAAATTGTATTAGATGCTTGAACAGTTTCCACCAAATAAACATCTTGCACAAGTTGTTTCTATAAACTAGATACACCAAAACTTTTTCAAACACTTTCGTGAAATCGAAACCTTAGCCTATCTCTGCTTAATCTTTTTTCATTCTTTATCTTCAGTCTTAGATTTTCCAAACGTAACACTTTTCCTTCCTTGTTTTTTACTACCTTACCTTCGCATGGTTCGGACCACTACTAGAGGAAAGGGTCGAGGCCAAGCCAGGCCAAACAAAACATCACATCCATTTGGACTACAAGAACTCAAAAATACTCCATCGCGGGTAGAGATAGAGATGCTCAATTGTCTTACTACCCAAGATAAGATGAACCATTATTTAAGAGTTCAGGGTATTTAAGACCTGATCATTACTTATTATTTTCAATGACCCCATCATTTCCATTTAAATGACAACACCATAGGTTTCATCTTACCTCTAATTCTTCTAAAAGTCAGTTTCAATTTGCCACTCAACCCTTTCTTTTGTGTGGTGCTAATTGAATATGGCATTGCACTAGGGCAGTTATTAGCCATATCTTGGTGGACACTAGTGGCTTTCTACATCGATTTTTGTATGAAGAATGAGCCCCCACTGTTGGGCTTTTTCTAGAAATTTTATCAATTAAAGGTGAAAAGACAAGGGACATCTGCTGGTGGTTCTCACTTCAATGTATACACAGGCTATGAACCCATCATTCAAAATAATATCTACAATCTTCATTGCAGAAAAGAAAAATTTATAAGGTTTATTTGTAAACTCGAATCGGGTGTGGTTTTCCCACCAGATGGTCTCTCCCTAAAGAGAAAATCTGTACATAATATTAGCTAGTAGATTCCCAGCTTGTGGAAATACAATATAAAAGGTTAATAAGGGGGGCGCATACTTGATTTGGTGGAACTCATTTTGGTTAGAAATGTATTCCAATATTGCCTACAAGACAAAAGCTCAAATGGTTATCTAATCAAATAAGTCTACCCAGTGGTTTGATGATTTCATTGTGCCTTCTATTATTGCTTGTCCTTACAATTCTGATAGTGACCTAGCACACATCTTATTAGGGTACAAAAGAGAACCTCATTTATATTTTTTTAGCATTTGCGATCTTCACCCATGAAATTTCAACCTTATCATTAATCCTATTACAAATTTTCCCTTTACTTCAAACCAAATTAATTCTCGTGTTGCTGGTGCAGGGTCTTCCTCTCATTCACACACTTCTCTTGATTCTACTCAGAGCATTAATATTACTTATATTTTTAAAGAGGCTCGAACCAAGAGTAAGACTACTGCTGCTCCATCAAAGAACGCATTAACAAGGTATTCTAATAAAAGACCTATATTGGACGATAGTAATTGAAAAGTCTAAATTATATAAACTTATTTGGCATCTTTTTACTTAATATTTGAGTAAATTTTGAGTATATTGTTAGCAAAATATATGAATTTAATTAATATTAAGACATTAAGCATGATTTTAGCAAGTTTGTAGTTTTATTAATTTTTAGAGTTAATTTTGCATAAAATTAATTTATATTGCTACATGTTTTATAAAGTGCTTAATATATTGCAGTGGGACCATGGAATTGACTAACATGGGAGTAAATTAAATGTTACACATGAACAATTTATATGGTCAGATAGAGCATGATTGGGTTCAAAAATTTTATCTTGACCCAATTGAAGTTGGTTGCTGAAAAGAAATCTAATCGTGTCTTAAATTGGGTCACAAAACCGTCCATCAAGGGAAAGAGAAACCCAAATTCGACAAGCATCAAGAGCAACCAAAAAAAATCATGTTTTGGGATAATTAAATTAAGGTCATTATACTTTCAAAAAGATCACAAATTATCCCCCAACTTCCACCATCAAAACCGTCCAACCATTCCATGAATCAGGGGAGAGTAGGTCAACAAATCAACAATTTCCTAACCATGCATCCCACAATTCATGGTCGGCCATGGGAATGAGAAAATCAATGGATTTTCATGCAATCTTCAACAACCTCTCAAGCCCTCTATCCATTATAAATACCACCCTTCATCCCTCATCTCTCATGCCTCATTCATCTCTCATTTCTCTCTTCAGTTTCCTCTCCATTTCATGCATAAAGCCATTCATTCTCCCTATTTCTCTTAGCTAGCAATTCCTAGAGAAAATCCTCTCTTGGCCAACCACCTTGAGAAGAAAATTGCAACAAAACATTGAAGGAAGCCACATGATCGGGTTTTTTGAAGAAAATTCCCAAAATCATGAAGAGTTCTTTTTTCCTATTTTATTATTATTCTTTGTCATTCAACATGTTTGCAATTTCTTTTGATGATTTTTCATTGACAACAATAGCTTAATTTTGCTTAGCTAGAATGATTAAATTAATTTGATGAAGTTCATTTGATTCGTATTATGATATTCTGTGCTTCAATTGTTCATACTTTCAATTAAACTCATGCATATATGTCATTCATTCAAATGTGATTGAATGCATTAGAATTAGTTGATCAAACCTAGCCAGATGATGATTAATGGACGCAATAATTGAAAGGTGCATACTTAATTCAGATCCTAGTCCCGATTAAATTAAAGATTTGTAATAACTCGAGAGAGCTCTATTACCTTGCATAACTTTTATATTTGTGTGATTAAAGTGTTTGAAATACAATCTATCCCTGTTACTTCACTAACTCTAAGAAACTCTCAGTTAAATATGATCATGGTAGTATGCATGTTTTTCTAAGTATAAGATTTTGGAAGGACTTATAATTGGTTTCAAGTTAATGAAAGATCAAGTTGCCATGGAATACTTTTTGGACATTGTTAAACATGATGAAAGGTGAATTGAGTCAAATGTTGTAATCATTCTAACTCATTCATGTTATTATTGCTGAAGCTTGTGAATTTGATGCTAAACCATCTCATTTCATTCATTGCATTTAGATTAATTCATTTGCATTTAATTAATTTAATTTAACACTTACCGATCAAATTATTATGTTTTTACCAACTTGTAATCCTTAATTTTGTAATTATTTGATTAACACACACAGTTCCTATGGAGACGATAACTCTTTTACTTACCTAGTTATTACCATAACACCCCTAAAACCCTAAATTTCTACTGCCATTTTTATTTTTCTCCATACCTTGCCCCCAAGTCACTACTTAGCTAAATTTTAGTTAACTTTTTGCCCTAATATACCACTATAAAAACCCCTTAACACCTTCATAATTTTCACAACACCTAAACAATTAGCCTTCACCCTAAACCTACATATTTTTTTCTTCTAGCCGTCAGCGTCAAGTCTCAAGAGCTTCTCCCCAATTTTTCTTTCTTGTCACATACACCTACCAGCGTCCCAACAAGCCTTCGCCATAGTACCCTTTCTGCCGTAGCAACTATCATGACCTATCCCATCGCCGCCACAATTCTTTTTCCACTGTACCATTCTTGCTATTGCAAACCCTAGTCATCATAATCACATTGTCGATTTCTTCTTTTCTTCAACTCTTTGACAAAATTTTCTTTTTTTTCGAGAAAAGTTATCATGTCTCAAAAGAAAACTAAATCTTCAAAGACTTCTGCTGAAAATCCCATTGTGATTCAAGATGAGGAAGTAAGGGAAATATTTGAATTCATCTTCAAATATTAACTTATGATGCGAAAAAAGGTGTCAATTTGGAGAGCAATGACAAGATGATTATGCCTTTTTCAATTCAAAAAACAATTGATGCCTTAAATTGGAATCAATTCTGTGATGCACGATCAATGCCTGTTGAGGAATTAGTGCGAGAGTTCTATGCCAAATTAACTACACCAAATGCTTCTAGAGTTCTTGTTAGAAAAAAGAACGTTCCCCTTACTTCTAAATCCATTAACAATCTATCTAATGTTGAAGAAGATGAGTACTCTACCATGATGAAAATTATCAATTGGGATTTTATTCAACAAGTACTTAATGTTGTTACAAATTCAGGATTCCAATGGATTATAAGGGAGTACAACAGTCATTCTTGCCGAAGGGAGTATTTAAACCCAATGGCTAAGGTATGGTTCAACTTTTTTCGATATAGCTTCATGCCTATCTCACATAGTTCCACTATTATGGGAAAATTATTCTCAAGAAAATTCAAGATTGATTACTTCATTTTGCTTGAGAGTCCAAGTTAAATCAAAAGCAAACCTAAAGGGTCGTTATGTTCAAGGTTGTGTAACAAGACATGATCTTGAAAGGTTAATGGAGAATGTTGAACTATTGAACCAAATCAAGCCAAATGAGCCAAACAAAGCAGAATCTGATAAGTTATCAACCAACTTTGATCTAGAAGCTGACTTAGCAAATGAAATAAAAGGAGTAGAATCTAAAGAGAAACCAAACAACCCTAAACGAAGGGTGGAACCATATGTTGCTACACTAGTGGAGCCAAGTGTTCAACTTGAGTTAACTGTTCCAATGGCCACTTCTTCGAACACTATGAAGAAATCAAAATTTTCAATTATGAGGGATATGTAGAAATTCATGCATAACCAACAACAAGCTTATTTGAGATATGTAAAAATTAGAGATACAAAATACTTTTAAGAATATCTCTAATCATTCTGCTCTTGAGTTCCCAGATCATATCTTTGAGACATGGAAAGAAGAGCTTGTGGGATCAAGTGAGACCAAAAAGGCAAAGAAAAAAGACATAGAAGATGACACGAATTAAAAGGGGGAAATTTCTTTTTCTTAGTATTTATTTTTAGGCATTTATATTTTTTTTCCTTACCTAGCATTTTGCTTTCACACAATAAGTAGGAAATTGTAAACATGAATAAATTTAGCCCAATGCCTCTTCTCTAACAAAAATCAAAGTAGTGTGGTTGTAACAGCCCATTTTCAGTGAAATTGAAATAGTGGTTTCGGGACCACAAATCCGAGTCAAAAAGAAAATTTATTTTAATATTATTGTATTAATTGCATTATGATAGAAATGATGTATGAAAATTTCATTATGAAAATTTTACAGATTTCATGTTTAATTGTGGAAAGGACAAAATTTTATAAAATGCAAAAAGTTGAGTTCTAGTAGCTATAAGTATCAAATAGCTATGGAATTCAAAACTTGAGGTCGTTATATGGTAATTAGACCATTAAGAAAAGTTAGTAGATATTTATGATGAATCATCCATGGAAAATTAGAAAAAGAAAAGGACTAAATTGGAAAGTAGGAAAAATAAAGGATGATATAATAATTAAATAGAAATAACATATCATAATTATCATCTATTTCCTCAAATACATGGAAACCCTAGGAAAGAGAAAGGAAATCAAACAAGCTTAATTGGGTAAGTAATCTTGTCCCGTTTTTAGTAATTTTTATATTTTCGAGATCAAAATAGCTTAATCTATCTATTTTGGGGATTAATTTATAAAGATATCAAAGTATAGAAATTTTTCCATGGATGTAGATTCTGAAATTTTAAAATTTATGGTAGAAAATGAAAGGTTGTTGATAGATAAACCACTTTTACAAAGAGAATTTTGATGAAATTGTGATTTAGGGACTAAATTGTAAAGATGTAAAACCCATGAAAAATTTTTGAATTTTATGAAATTCATGGGTTGTTATTGTAACATGTAAAATTTGGTTAGGCTTGAAATAAGGATTAAATTGCATGAATTTCATTTTCCGAGCTTAGGGACGAAATTGTCATTTATGAAAAGAAAGGGGCAAAATGGTAATTTTGCTTAAGATGTGAATTGAATTCAATTGAGTATAAAGTGAATTAAATTGATGCTAAATTCATTTATATAGATCCAGAAATATCAAATAAAGAGTTAGATCGGGGAAAAGAAAAGATGTTGGATTAGTAGATTTTCATACACGAACAAGTGTCGAGGTAAGTTCGTTTAACTAAATTATGTAAACTAATATGTTTGAATCACAAGTTGTATTTGTGTGAATTGCATAAATGTTTAATGTATAAAATTAATCACATACCTATTGTTCGATAAATGATAAGTCTCGTTTGAATAATGAAATGTGATGGATACAGTATTTTCCCATACTAATTATAGTTCTGCATATGTTGCGGACATTATAGCTCGAACAAGCATCATGTTAAAAGCCCTCTCGAGCATTCCTGTTATATGGTTCATGTGAGCATCCTGATCGGTAGTGATCCTGCATGTGTTGCAGACTACCGCAGTTCTTTGTAAGCATCCTGTTATATGATCAGTTGTGATCTTGCATATATTGCAGACACAAACGCAGCTGTTTATGAGCGTCCTATTATAGCTTGCTTGAACTTCCTGTTAAATGGCTATCCGGAGCTCCCTAATAATAACTCATTAGAGTTACCTGTTAAGCTCAATAAGCTTCTTGATTAAAACTCTTATGAGTTTCCTGTTTAGCCCCGATAAGCTTCTTGATACATGGCTCACATGAGCATCCTGTCACATGGTTTGAGAGAGTGCTTCCTGATTATGTGTCCTAATTGGGTACCCCTAAGTACGAATTAATAAATTTATAGTTTTGTACACTGTGAGTGTACTACTGATGTATCCATCAATATTTCAAATGAATTCAATAGGTAAAGTTTTAACATGTCTACACTAGACTTGAGATAACTTGTCCACATGATCTAGCACACAGCGTGTGGCTGGCCGTGTGACCCAAGTTAGAAAGTTACACGTGTAAAGACACGGGCTAGGACACGGCCACATGCCTCACATCGAATGCCCACACAGCCTAAGACACGAGCATGTCACATGGCCGTGTGAGCCCCATGGGCGTGTGTTCCCTGCACCTAAGAAAATTTTTAAAATTTCGCAAAAAAATTTTTGTGATCCTAGTTTAGTCCTGACTCGATTTTAATATGTATTTTGGACCTCGAGGACCCATATGAGGGACATTATGATTGGTTGTGATTGATTTTTGAAAATGAATAGTAAATGACATAAATTAACTGTAATTAAATTGTAAACTTCAGTAATGCTCCATAACCCAGTTCTGGTGATGGAGACGAGTTAGGGGTGTTACATTCATTGGTATCAAAGCTACGGTTTAGCCGATTCTCAGACTAATGTAGCAAGTACGATTTTAGCTATACTTTCCATTATATAATTTGTGATAGTGTGATATCTCCTGACCATTTTAATTGTGTTTTTCATATAGTAATGTCATCTAACCAAGCTAGAGCTAAATCCGAGGAAGCTGAGAGCACTGCTCAAGCTTCTGTACAAAGAGCTACATCTAGTAGTAGTAGAAGGCCTGTATCTGATGGCCGAGGTGAGGAGGCAAAAGAAGCCTTCTTTCAAATGATGAATGAGTGGTTCAAATAATTTTTGAGAACAAATCTTGCTGTACAACAACCTCCCCCTCCTGCTCCTCAACCGGTTCCTAACATGCCACAAGATGATGAACCTGTTAGAACTGGTAAGCCTCCGATAGATAAAATTCGTAAGTATAGGGCAGAATAATTTAGGGCTACTACCGAAGATGATCCAGAGAAGGCTGGATTTTGGTTGGAAAATACTATCAGGGTTTTAGATGAATTTTCATGCACGCCAGCTGAGTGCCTAAAATGTGTTGTATCAATATTGAAAGACACAGCTTATCAATAGTGGAATACCTTGATTTCTATTGTGCCAAGGGAAAATGTTACATGGGAGTTTTTCTAAACAGAATTCAGAAAGAAGTGTATTAGTTAGAGATTTTTGGATTAGAAAAAGAAGGAATTTTTAGAGCTCAAATAGGGAAATATGACAGTAGCTGAGTATGAACGAGAATTTGTTAGATTGAGCAAGTATGCCAGGGAATGTGTTCCGATTGAGGTTGCTATGTGTAATCATTTTGAAGAAGGATTAAATGTGTGATATCCCGAATTAGGGCCTAAACGGAATAATGGTTTCGAAACCACAATTCTGAAGTAGAAAAATTTATTCCAATTAATTTTTATAATTTATTGAGTGATTAGATGCATGTGTTAGAATATCAATAGAAAATTTCATGAATTGCATGTCTAATTTGCCTGCTAGGACTTAATTGCAAAAGTTGATAAATACGAGTTTTAGATGTTAAAGGATTTAATTGAAGAGCATAATTGAAGTAGAAGTCCTTAAATGGTAATAATACCATTAGGTTTTCATGGACAAAAGTGGACATACATAGGTAGAAATAACCAAAGTTTTTAATGAAGGGTATTTTAGTTATTTGGTAATTAAAAGATTAAAAAAAGGAAAAATATGGAAAAATATGTCCATCTTCTTCATTAGGACGAAATTTCAAGGGTTCTCCATAGCTAGGGTTTGTTTCAAGCTTCCAAGCTCCATAGTAAGTGATTCCAAGCCCCGTTTTTAATGTTCTTTACGTTTTTTGAGTCCCGGTAACTTGATTTAGCTTATTCTAGCAATAATTTAACGTAGGGTTTACATTTGAAAAAATACCCATAGGTAAAATGTGTTTATTTTGATGTTTCATGGCAGAATATGAAGCTTTAAATTGTGTTAAACAACTTTTGCTAAACGATTTTACGTGAAAACGAGTAAAATGACATAATCGGTAAAAATACCTAATGTTTATAACTACATGTTAGAGTTAGAATTTGATGTTTCCATAGAAGGGAAAAATGATCAGCATGTCATAAAACATAATAATTTTGGAAAAAAATATAATTTTTGAGCTTTGGGGCAAAAGTGTGAATATGCAAAAAGTTTAGGGGCAAAATCGTAATTTTGCCAAAGTTAGAGTTAAGGACTATTTTGATAAATGTGAGTATTAAATCAGCTAAATGTGTTGTTTTAGACCAAGAAAGATGTGGAATCGACCTTGATCGAGGAAAGGAAAAGATTGTGGACTAAATTGTAAAATTTCTTTATTTCGTACCGAGGTAAGTTCAGGTGTAAATGTAGTAACATAATTGTCATTTTAAGTAATTTAATGTTATTTATATGATATGATGATTATTATCATGAAATATTATGCTTTGTGGATTATTATTTAGTAATATGCAAATTATGTGAGCTACTTGATAAATATGAAATGCTACCAAGTATCGGTTCTGACATTCCATGGAAGATGGCAAAGACGTGTGATTGAGGAAAATCCCGTTTGAACCTTAGGAATAGATAAGGATACAAGTGACATGTCACTAGGATATTTGAGTTCTGAGCTCGTTGAGGTTAGTCCGAGTTCATTTATGGATGCGAACGCCCGAGCTCGTTGAGTTGAGTCCGAGTTCACTTATGTGCGGGTTACATGGTAGCTTGGCTACAAAATTTCTGTAGGTTATTGAGTTTGTCTAGTTGAGGGTATGGCACTTATGTGCATGAAATCCGTGTATTCAAATCATATTCCGATGTGTTCAACAGGTAAATTTTAAATGGATAAGCCTAAAATGAAGGTGACATGTTGGTAAGTGTGGTGAATGAGAAAATTTGTACAGTTTTGTCAAGCCGGCTAGGAGATTGGGAACGGTCGGAGGTGCGCTCACGCTATCAACAAACTATTTCGGTATAATGACTTGTATATTTTGGGAATATGGCATGTATAGCATTATAATCATTTTGTGTATATAATCTTATGATATGGCTCATGGATGGCATGGAAATGTTTGAGAATGATTAGCTATAGTTAAGATTATATTTGATAACACGTATGCTTTATGTGCTAACTAATCTATGGAAAGCCATAAAATGGTGAAATTGGCTATAAAACAGAATCACACATCAGCAGTAACGTGAGTTTGAAAAATCACAAAAAATAGTAGAGATGGAATTAGATGATGAACAAAATATGTAATTGAAGCTTAATGAATCTATTTTCATTTAGAAGAAACATAATAGGTAAAAGAGTTGTATTTTATGTGATATTTATGTTTTGGTGAAATAGTGTCAGAGCTATTTCTGGATTCCCTATTCTGACTTTAGAAATTCATCATAAATTGTGTAAAAAAATTAGGACCCACACTTTATATGTATGGATTCATTATTGAGTATAGTTTTAATAGAAACAAACAAAATGGTCATTGGATCTCTGTACAAGAATAAATTTGATTCGTAGTGCACAGGGGTCAGAGTAGCCGAACCCTGAAATAGGGGACACTTCAACTAATAAACTGTACTAATTGGCCCTACCAAAAATTCTAGAAAAAAAATTAGTAAGTAGATATATGAGTCTAGTTTCAGGAAAAATTTACAGAATTTGATTTCGAGTTTTGTAACTCGAGATATGATTTTTTAGCGATAGTGATGCAGATGGAAAGTTTACTACGAGAATTGTTTGAACTTGTTTAAATGCTAAAATAAGTTTAGTAATGCCTCATGCTCGACTCCGGCAACGGTCTCAGGTAAGGGGGCGTTACAAAATGAGGACACCAAGCTATTGATTGGAATTCTTGAATTAAGGGAATTTGTAGTACTGGCTGATCAAGCACACAAAGTTGAGGAATTAAGTAAAGAAAAGAAACAAGCAGAGAGAGAAGCCCGAATTTCTGGTAAAACATTTATGAACAAATCACAATCATCTTCTTTAATAAAAGATTTATGAACAAATCACAATCATCTTCTTTAAAGAAATCAAAGAAATACTATGATCGTTTTACCGCATCTGGGGGATATTCCGAAAAAGAACGGGGTTCTCAACGCTCTAACCCGAGATCTTCTTCTCCATCTATAACAAGTGTTGGAAGTGTTGGTAACCCCAAACTAAGGTGTGAACATTGTAAAAAAAATTATTTTGGGGAATGTCGTATGAGAAGTGGAGCTTGCTATAGATGTTGTTCTCTTGACCATTATCTTAAAGATTGTCCAGAAAGGATTGAAAAAGATACTGTTCAGAATTTGAAGTTGAGTAACCCCGCCTCGAGAGGTAGACCACCTCGACACCCTGGCAATGTTAGTGGTAGCCGAAGTGCTATGAAAGATTCAACAGTTAAATCTGAAGTAAGAGCACCGGCAAAGACATATGTTATATGTGCAAGAGAAGATGCATTTGCACCAAACGTCATTACTAGTACATTTTCTCTTCTTAATACTGATATTACTGCTTTGATTGATCCAGGTTCAACACATTCATACATATGCACAAATTTAGTGTCTGTTAAAAATTTACCTATTGAGTTCACTGAATTTGTGGTTAAAGTTTCAAACCCCCTAGGCCAGTATGTTATGGTGGATAAAGTTTGTAAAAAAACTGTCCATTGATGGTAAAGGGTTATTATTTCTTGGCTGATTTAATGCTACTGCCCTTTGATGAATTTGATGTAATTTTGGGAATGGACTGGCTAACTCAACATGATGCAGTGGTTAATTATAAACATTGTGTTGAAATGTTAGAATGGTGAATTACTTCATGTTGAATCTAATAAACTAGATGGGTTATCTACTGTAATCTCATCTATATCAGCACAGAAATATGTCAGAAAAGGGTATGATGCTTATCTTGCATATGTGTTGGACACTAAAGTATTTGAATCGAAGATTAAGTCATTGCCAGTTGTTTGTGAGTTTCCTGATGTGTTTCCGGAAGAATTACCCGAATTACTGCCGGTTAGAGAGGTGAAATTTTCTATAGATCTTATTCCAGGAACAACTCCTATATCTATAGCACCTTTTTGAATGGCCTCAATAGAGTTAAAAGAGTTGAAAGCATAGTTGCAAGAATTGACAGATAGAGGCTTTGTTTGACCTATTTTTTCACCTTGGGGTACACCAGTTCTGTTTGTAATGAAGAAAGATAAATCTTTGATGCTGTGTATTGATTACAGGAAACTCAATAAGGTTACAATCAAGAACAAGTATCTATTGCCTCGAATTTATGAACTGTTTAATCAACTAAAAGGTGCCACTGTATTTTCTAAAATAGATCTCCGTTTTGGATAGTAATCAGTTACAAGTGAAAGACTCAGATGTACCGAAGACATCTTTCAGAACCAGGTACGGGCACTATGAATTTCTTGTGATGTCGTTCTGGTTGATGAATGCACCTGCAGTATTTATAGATTTGATGAATAGAATTTTCAAATCGTATCTAGACAGGTTTGTAGTGGTATTTATTGATGATATCCTAGTATACTTCCGAGATGAAAATGAACATGCTGATCATCTAAGAATTGTGTTGCAAACTCTGCGTGAGAAACAATTGTATGCCAAATTTAGTAAATGTGAATTTTGGTTTAGGAAAGTTGGTTTTCGACATATAGTATCTGCTGAAGGCATCAGATTGGATCTGAATAAAATTTCAGCAATTGTTAATTGGAAACCACCTAAAAATGTGTCTGAAGTCAGAAGTTTTCTAAGACTAGCTGGTTATTATCGAAGGTTTGTAAAAGGATTCTCAATGATAGCTTCTCCAATGACTCGTCTATTGCAAAAAGATATGAAATTCAAGTAGTCTGATAAATGTCAGCAGAGTTTTGATAGACTGAAAACTTTGTTAACTAAAGCACTATGTTAGTTCAATCTGAATCGGGTAAAGAATTTGTAATTTACAGTGATGCATTGTTGAAAGGTTTAGGCTGTGTTTTGATGCAAGAAGGCAAAGTAATAGCTCATGCTTCTAGATAGCTAAAACCACATCAAAGAAATTACCTGATACATGATTTGGAGTTAGCAGCTATTGTATTTGTATTGAAAATCTAGTGGCATTACTTGTTTGGTGAAAAATGTCACATATTTATGGATTACAGGAGCTTGAAGTATTTGATGATGCAGAAAGACTTGAACTTTAGACAGCGCAGGTGGCTTGAGTTATTAAAAATTATGATTTGGTTATTAATTATCATTCAGGAAAGGCCAATGCGGTTGTTGATGCTCCGAGTAGGAAATATTTATTTGCTTTGTGAGCAATGAATACCCGATTATCTTTTTCTGATGATGGTTCAGCTATAGCTGAGTTAAAAGCTAAACCAATATTTCTGAAATAGATTTGTGAAGCTCAGAAAAGTGATGATGAATTACAAGCTAAATGGGTACAATGTGAGTCAATTTCTTATTCAGAATTTCAGATTGGGTCTTATGACTGCTTATTGTTCAGAGGTAGAATATGTGTACTGAAGAATTCAAAACTTGTACAGAGGATTTTGTATGAAGCTTACACTGGTATAACGTCTATTCATCCTGGTAGTAACAAAATGTACAATGATTTGAAAAAAAATATACTGGTGGCTGGGAATGAAACGAGATATATCTGAATTTGTATCTAAATATTGGATATGTTAGTAAGTAAAATCTGAACATCAGGTACCTTCGGGATTATTATAGAGTGGCAATGGGAAAGAGTTACTATGGATTTTGTATTGGGATTACCTTTATCCCAGAAAAAGAAAGATGCCATTTGGGTAATAGTCAACCATTTAATGAAGTCCGCAAATTTCATTCCGATACACATGAATTTTTTCCTGGATAGATTGGCTGAATTATATGTTTCTGAGATTGACAGACTACATGGAGTGCCAGTTTCCATTATTTTAGACAGAGATCCCCGGTTTACATCTCAATTTTAGAGCAAATTGCAAGAAGCTCTAGGTACACAGTTACATTTCAGTACTACATTTCATCCTCAACTGATAGTCAATCTGAATGTATAATATAAATTTTAAAAGATATGCTCCGGTGTTGTGTTTTGGAATTCGAAGGTAATTGGGAAAAATAAATACCTTTGGTTGAATTTGTATATAATAATAGTTATCCATAGAGCATTATAATGGCACCGTACGAGGCTCTATATGGTTGTAAATGTAGAACTCCATTGTACTAGACAGAATTCAGTGAGAAAAAGATACACGGGGCTGATTTAGTCCATGAGACTGAAGAAAAGGTGAAAGTAATTCGAGATAGTTTGAAAGCAGCCTCTGATCATCAAAAGTCTTATGTTGATCTTAAATGAAAAGAGATAGAATTCTAGGTCGGTGATAAGATATTCTTGAAAATATCACCTTGGAAGAAAGCTCTCCGATTTGGCCGTAAAGGAAAATTGAATCCATGAGATTACAGAAAGAATCGGACCTGTTGCATATCGACAAGCAGTACCACTAGAGCTTGAAAAAATTCATAATGTTTTTCACTTGTCCATGTTACGACGGTATCGATTAGATCCTTCACATGTTATATCTCCGAAAGAAGTAGAAATTCAGCCTGACATGACTTATAGTGAGGAACCGATCAAAATCCTGGCACGTGACACAAAAGAGTTAAGAAATAAAAAAGTAGCTTTAGTAAAAGTTCTCTGGCAACGACATGGTATAGAAGAACTACCTAGGAACCAGAGGATACCATGAGGAAGCAGTACCCAAACCTCTTTACTGGTAAGATTCTCAAGGACGAAAATTCTTTAAGGGGGAGAGTTGTAACAACCCATTCTTAGTGAAATTGGAACAGTGGTTTTGGGACCACAAATCTAAGTTAAAAAGAATTTATTTTAATATTATTACATGAAATGCATTATGATAGAAATAACGTATAAAAATTTCATTAAATTTTTTTTACCGATTTCATGTTTAATTGTGGAAAGGACCAAATTGCATAAAATGCAAAAAGTTGAGTTCTAGTGGCTATAAGTATCAAATAGCTATGGAATTCAAAACTTGAGGTCCTTATATGGTAATTAGACCATTAAGAAAAGTTAGTAGATATTTGTGATGAATTATCCATGAAAATTAGAAAAAGAAAATGACTAAATTGGAAAGTAGGAAAAATAAAGGATGATATAATAATTAAATAGAAATAACATATTATAATTACCATATTCTTCCCCAAAATACATGGAAACCTAGTAAAGAGAAAGGAAATCAAACAAGCTTAATTGGGTAAGTAATCTTGTCCCATTTTTGGTAATTTTTATATTTCCAAGATCGGAATAGCTTAATCTAATCTATTTTGGGGATTAATTTGTAAAGATATCAAAGTATAGAAATTTTTCCATGGATATAAATGCTGAAATTTTGAACTTTATGGTAGAAAATGAAAGGTTGTTGATAGATAAACAACTTTTACAAAGAGAATTTTGATGAAATTGTGATTTAGGGACTAAATTGTAAAGATGTAAAACCCATGGAAAAATTTTGATTTTTGTGAAATTCATGGGCTATTATTGTAACATATAAAATTCAGTTAGGCTTGAAATAAGGATTAAATTGCATGAATTTCATTTTCCGAGCTTAGGGACGAAATTGTCATTTATGAAAAGAATAGGGGCAAAATGGTAATTTTTCCTAAGATGTGAATTGAATTCAATTGAGTATAAAGTGAATTAAATTGATGCTAAATTCATTTATATAGATCCAGAAAGATCAAATAAAGAGTTCGATCGAGGAAAAGAAAAGGTGTTGGGTTAGTAGATTTTCATATACGAACAAGTGTCGAGGTAAGTTCGTGTAACTAAACTATGTACATTAATATGTTTGAATCCCATGTTGTATTTGTGTGAATTACATAAATGTTTAATGTATGAAATTAATCACATACCTGATATTGTTCGAGAAATATTAAGTCTTGTTTGAATAATGAAATGCGATGGATACAGTATTTTCTCATATTGATTATAGTCCTGCATATGTTACAGACATTATAGCTTGGACGAGCATCCTGTTAAAAGCCTTCTTGAGCATTCCTGTTATATGGTTCCTGCGAGCATCTTGATCGATAGTGATCCTACATGTGTTGCAGACTACCGTAGCTCTTTGTGAGCGTCCTGTTATATGATCAGCTGTGATCCTGCATATATTGCAAACGTAAACATAACTCTTTATGAGTGTCCTACTATAGGTTGCTTGAACTTCCTGTTGAATGGCTATCCGAGCTACCTGATAATAACTCTTCAGAGTTACCTGTTAAGCTCAATGAGCTTCTTCATTAAATCTCCTAGGAGTTTCTTGTTTAGCCCGGATAAGCTTCTTGATACATGGCTCACATGAGCATCCTGTTACATGGCTCGAGAGAGTGCTTCCTGATTATGTGCCCTAATTGGGTACCCCTGAATATGAATTGACGGATTTATAGTTTTGTACACTTTGAGTGTACTACTAATGTATCCATTGATATTTTCAAATAAATTCAACGGGTAAAGCTTTCACATGTCTACACTAAACTTTGGATAACTTGTTATGGAAATGTATGAGTTATATGAAAATACGATATGAAAGGATTATGTATATGAAAGTTATTACCTGATGAGCTCATCATCATTATTATTTGAAAAATATTTATAAAATTTATGACTAACTTGTTTGATTGAGTGTATGTGATTAGGAAAATGGCTAATTTTGTTAGGATGCATGTTATTGATATGCTTATTTTAAATGAACATGATTGGTAAGTGAAATTCCTATTATATGAACTTACTGAGCATCAAACACTTACTAGGTTTTCTTTCCTCTGTTTTATAGTACTCGGAAGCTCGTAAAGGTTGGAGATCGGTTGGAGCATCATAACACTATCCTCCAGCTTGTTTTAGTATAAATAGGAATTTTACCTTGGTGTAATGGCATGTATAGGCTAATGATAATAAATAAGGGTATGTAAATCTTTTGGATGTAACTAGCCATTGGAATGGCTAGTCATAGTAAATTTAATGCATACTTATGCATGGGGTTTATTTTATTTAGTATATGAATGTGTTTGGTTTAATATATTAGATGTAGTTAAGTTTGAGTAAATATATAATTTTAATGTAAAGATGATACTTGAAAGCATGAGTAAATGTGTCATGCATAAAACTTGATCATTAGATTGATTTCTATGCCTTGAATTGGTTGGTGAATATATTGAAGTGTTGATGTAGGTGCAAGGTAAAAAGGGTGAGAAATAAGGCTTGGAAAATAGCCTTATTCTGTCCACACGGGTGTGTGTCTCAACCATGTGTGACACACAGCCATGCGCATGGGCGTGTGGTTTGGACGTACGTCCCCTGCATCTTAAAATTAGAGAAATAGAATGCTCAGAATTGATCACACGAGTAGAGACACGGGTATGTGTCTCACTCGCGTGAGAAACATGGCCCAGCACATGGGCATGTGTCCTGGCCGTGTAACCCCTGCACCTAATTTTTGAAAATTAAATTATCCACATGGTCTTCCACACGGGCGTGTGGCTGGCCATGTGACCCAAGTCAGAAAGTTACACGGGTAAGGACAAGGGCTGGGAAACGGCTGTGTGCCTTACATCAAATGCCCACACGACCTAAGACACGGGCGTGTCACTTGACCGTGTGAGCCACATAGCCTACCCACATGGGCGTGTGTTCCCTGCACCTAAGAAAATTTTTAAAATTTCGCAAAAAATTTTCTGTGATCCCGGTTTAGTCTTAACTCGATTCTAATATGTATTTTGGACCTCGAGGACCAATATAATGGACATTATGATTGATTGTAATTGATTTTCGAAAATGAATAGTAAATGACATAAATTAACTCTAATTGAACTATAAACTCCAGTAATGCTCCATAACCCTGTTCCGGCGACGGATACGGGTTAAGGGTGTTACAGTGGTAATGTGAATGAACGTGTCTAGGATTGGATTGTTAAGAAAGAATTGCTACTTAAGCAATCTTCATGACTCAGATCTTTTTTCGTGCAATCCTACCTGGTGTTCAATTCTCATTCATTACTTTGTTTATGCAATGAGAACATTGCTTCTTTTTAAGGAGGGGTACGGCAATATTTGCATAAATTTTAATTTTTGTTTATTATGTTTCGATGTTTACACATAAGTATACTGAAATAAAATGATGTTCAGAGAAATTTTTTGTTCATAAGTTAGCTCAAATGCAAGTATGATTTTTAATTTTATCTGAGTTTTTTTATGTTATCGTAAGTTATTGAATGCTTGTATGTGCTTTAGTCTTATGTAGTCTTTTCCATGAAAATTTTAGTCTTTTCCTTAAAAATAGACATGCATGAAGGTTTAAGTCTTTAGAATTGATTTAGTAACTTTCTTGAGGCGAAATCCTAGGAGGCATAAGAATCTAAACATGATATAGAAATATTTTCTTTGGATCGTTTAAGCCTTTCAAGCCTACCTTATTAATTTAAGCTGAGCTAAATGGCTTACTTTATTGTGAATTACCTACATCATAAGCCATATTACCATCCTTTTAATTTAATCCTATTTTTTTCACCAAACTTAACTATAATTTTCTTGGTGATCAAAGTCTGAGGAAAAATTTAGAAAGATATACATGTTCTCCATTTGATTCATGAAATAAGAGAGAGAGAGAGAGAGAGAGAGAGAGAGAGAGAGAGAGAGAAGAAGAAGAAGAAGAAGAAGAAGAAGAAGAAGCAAAAGAAAATTTGCTCAAATTCTGAAAAACAAATTGTTAAGCATGAGTTCAAAATAAGTTTGGGGGTGTTCAAAAGATACATTCATAGGAAGGTTGTGCCACAAAAAGATCTAAGACAAAGTTAGGGTTAAGATTATTGAACCTAAAAATTCACTTATCTTTATCCCTACCTTTAGCCTAGCCCCATTACAACCTTATAAAAGACCTATTGATTTGGATAATTATGTTGACTATATTAGTGGAGAGAAATTGCTAAGTTCAACATATAAAGTCCACTAATTAAACCTTGTGGTTGTTTTGTCTAAATTGATAGGGAAACTTCGTTGAATGCTGGATATTACATATGAATTTCAAATGCATGCATTCTAAAATTTATGTTAGCATTTTCTCGCACTTAGTACAAAATTTTGAAATAATATTTACATACGAGCGACTTATCAACAGAAAGAGTTTGTGAGCATAACTTTGTTGATGTATGATTATGTGCAAAAGTTGGTTCTACTTAAACATATTGCAAGATTTCCTTATCAAAATTTCTTCTTTGCATGAAAACATTACTCGGGTCGAACAATGGGTTAAGTTTAGGGGTGTGATAATTCAAGATTATATAGACTTATTTAACATCTTTTTACTTAATATTTAAGAAATTTTGATTATATTGTTAGCAAAATATATGAATTGAACTCATATTAAGACATTGAGCATGATTTTAGCAAGTTTGTAATTTTATTAATTTTTTGAGTTAATTTTGCATAAAATTAAGTTATATTGCTACATGTTTGATAAAGTGCTTAATATATTGCAATGGGACTATGAAATTGACTAACATGGGAGCAAATTAAATGTCACACATGAACAAGTCATATGGACGGCTAGAGCATGATTGGGTTCAGAAATTTGATCTTGACCAGTTGAAGTTGGTTGCTGAAAAGAAATCTGATTGTGTATTAAATTTGGTCACAAAACCATCTATCAATAGGAAAAGAAGCCCAAATTTGGTAAGCATCAAAAGCAGCCCAAAAATCATGTTTTGGGATAATTAAATTAAGGTCCTTATACTTGCAAAAAGATCACAAATTATCCTCCAACTTCCACCATCAAAACCGTCCAACCCATTCCATGAATTAGGGTAGAGTCAGTCAACAACTTCCCAACCATGCATCCCACAATTCATGGCCAACCATGGGAATGAATAGACCTAATCATGGGTCGGGCCACCCGCCCGAAGGCCCGCTCAAAATGTTAGAGGGTTTGGGTAAAAATATAGGCTCGGAAAATGCGCTTGGACAAAAAAATAAGGCCTGTTTAAAAAACGAGCCGGGCCTCGGGTAAGGCATTTTTGGTCCTGTGCCCGATCCGAATTCACTAAATGACAAAGAAATTCTGTTTTGTTTTTGTTTTTGTTTTTTATTGTTATTTTCTTGTTGTTTTCTCCCTATTTTGCTACCATTTTACTATTATGGTGCTACTATTTTGTTGTTATTGTTTAGATATTGTATAAAACTTATTTTATTGTTAATTTTATTGTTATTTTAAAGGCATTTGTTAATTTTGTTATTATTTTAGAGGCATTTGCTTGTTAAATTGCATTTATCTTAGTGTTATTTAAGTCTACATATTTTTTAAAATTTACTTTCAATTTGTTGGGAAATATTTATTTTGATTTTTTAGTATTTTTTATGTATTATATATATTTAAAAATAATATAAAAATTAATACGGGCGAGCCGAGTCGGGCTAGGGTTTTATCATTTTTATCTAGGCCAGGTTCGGGTCTAGTAAATGGGCCTAAATTTTTAGTTGAGTCTAGCCCGAACCTTACCCGGCCCGGCCCGGCCCATGAGCACCTCTAGGAATGAGAAAATCAAGGGATTTTTGTGCAATCTTAAACAACCTCTCAAGCCCTCTATCCATTATAAATACCACCCTTTATCTCTCATCTATCATGTCTCATTCATCTCTCATTTCTCTCTTCACTTTCCCCTCTATTTCATGCATAGAGCCATCCATTCTCCTCATTTCTCTTAGCTAGCCACCTTGAGAACCAAATTGCAACAAAGCATTGAAGGAAGCCACACGATCGGGTTTTTGGGAGAAAATTCCTAAATTCATTAAGAGTTCTTCTTTCCTAGTTTTTATTATTCTTTATCATTCAACATGTTTGCAATTTCTTTTGATGATTTTTCATTAACAATGATAGCTTAATTTTGTTAGCTAGAATGATTACATTAATTTGACAATGTTCGTTTGATTCGTGTTACAATGTTTTGTGCCTCAATCGTTCATACTTTTAGTTAAACTCATGCATGTATTTCATTCATTAAAATGTGATTTACGTTAGAGGTATTCCTGAGTCATCGATAATGTGATATTGTTCCAAGCTGTATGCATTTCAATATCATGCTGAGATAGAATCATTGCCTCCGAAGCCTATCCTAGGAAGTCGGTCATAGTGTGATTTTACTTTCTATGGTCAAAGGTGGAAGTCGACATGGAGGTCTCAATCGGCAGCCATTACAAGTAATGGTTCAGGGTATAACGGGGGAGCCAATTGACAGTTGTTACGCAGTCACGAGCTCAATGTTTTCAAATACCTAAAAATGATGCCTTATAAATACTATACAAAAGTTTGATGGCATATTCATACGGAAAAACTCTAGGGCTTCCCACTATAATTAATGTAAATTTTTTCTCCCTTTCCAAGTAACCGGTACTTTTAACCTTCCTTCTTATTCGAAGGCCAGCACTGTTGTAGACACAAAAGGACTCTCAAGCGAGGAGTGGTTGTTGTAGTGCAGTAAAGGTGATGCTACTTTCAAGGCTAGGAAAATTGTTATTATTACACAACTCATTAATAACTACAACCACTACCACGCTGACTTGAGTTTGACCTCTACTGTTCCGAAACATCTGCTCTCCACTTGAAAGCCCTCTTGTGTCCACCTCAGTGTCAACCTTGGATAAGAATGAAAGGTTAAAGATACTGATCGCTTGGAAAGAGAGAAAAAAATTACATTGATTACACTGGAAGTTCCTAGAGTTTTTATGTATGATTATGGATTCAATCTTATGTATGATATATATAGGGCATTATTTGCGGATATCCAAATAGCATGAACTCCTGACCGCATAACGACTGTCACTTAGCTCGCTGGTTACACTCGAAGTCTTGACCGCATCACAGTCACTGTTGGGATCTCCACTTAGACTTCAACCCATAATCGTATCAAGCATTATTACCCTAAAATGTGATTTCCTCACGATGGTTTTTTAAGATGATTGTCCTATCCCACCATGACATATGAAATGTATGTGTGCTGAGGTGCATTATCACATCCCCGATCTTTCAGAACTACCTAAGAACTTCTGTCGTTTTAGTCGAAAACCCTGAACACTTTCAAAATACCCTAAATAATAAAAACCCTAACCTTAAAAAAATAAAATCCTTAACCCTAGAGAGAGAAAGTGAAAGCGCGTTCAGTTAGACGAGCTTTCCTGCCATTTGTGCAGAAAGCGCGCCCAGCTAAACGCACTTTCACTTTCTCACTCTAGGGTTAGGACCTATTTCTCTATTTAAATTTAAAAATGGCCTAAAGGCCAAATTAAAAAAAAGTTTGTTCAGCTAATTTAACCTCATTTATATTCTTAAATAAAACAAGGGCCCGAAAGAAATATATATTTAAAAAAAAACATAAAAAGAATAGCCCTTTCATTTCACTCACAAGGGGCATTTTATTTCCAAAAATATTTTTACATACACATTTGAATTACAATGAAAGTTTCATGTATATAATTGCATAAACTAAATTTTATGTATTAAATTACACATTTGATGAAAATTCAAATATAATTTTAAAATTTATCTCAAAACTATTTGGACTATTAAATTTTAATTGGATTTTACGTGACAGTTAACATGACAATTCACATGTACTTTATTGATATGACCATAATTTTTTAAAATTAAAAACTTTTTTGACCTTTAATTTTATATATATATTTTTAATTTTTATGAAAGACACTTTAATTATCATGTCAATAACCATATCACTATTATTACTTTTTTAATAGTTCAATTAGGTTTTCTTACAAAAGAAAACTAAAAGTTAAAAATTGATAACTAAAGTTATAAAAAATAGAATTATGATAAAAATAATTAAAGAATTCAAAATTAATGATTAATTTATCATTATACATATAAATAATGACTATTAAAATTTGTAATAACAAAATTAATTGCATTAAAGTAATTAGCAGTGAGTTTGACTTTTTGCTGCACAGAATACAGCTTGTTTTTTTAAAGGAATTCCAAGTCCCAACCATTATTAATTATTCAAGTTATGTACCAAAGAAAGCAATTGATTAATGCTATGGTTATATTAATTAATCCGTGAAACGCCTTAAACACAGAGTTTGCATGTGCTTTCGCCTTTATCCTAAAATAATTGTTAAAAAAAAAGTAAATAAAGAATTCCTAACTTCCATTCCCCATAGACTTTTTTTATTATTTATATTGAAAAAGTAACTTATTGTTATAGAAAAATTAATAAAACAATAAATAAAAGTGGATAAAAATACAAGATAAATTTTTATTGTCGTATTTTCACTTACAATGTGTTATTTATAAGCTCCCTTACATTCAATTACATTTAATGAACTAAGTTTTCTTAATTACTTTATTTAATGATCTCTTGATTATAAATGAAGCAAAGGGTTTTATTACTTTAATATGCTTAGGGGGTTATAGGCATCCATTTAATTTACAACATTCCTCCTTGGATGTCTTTTAAATAAGAATGTGCCTCATTAAAACCTTTATTAGGAAAAACCCTTTAGGATAAAAACCTAATGAAGGAAAAAGAGTACGCAATCTCCTATTACAAGTTGCCTCGTTAAAAACCTTTACAAAGAAAACCCAGTGGGACAAAACCTTGGTTATAGGAAAAGAGTACAACGTGTTTTAGACTCCCCTTAATGACGACATCACATTATATCTTTGAGTCGACGCATTCCAATCTTGTTTCGTAGTCTTCCAAATGTTGAAGTTGGCAATGCCTTAGTAAAAAGATCTGCTAAATTATCACTAGAACGAATTTGTGGAACTTCTATGTCACCTTTCTTCTCAAGATCATGAGTGAAGAATAATTTTGGTGAAATATATTTCGTTCTGTCACGTTTGATATAACCACCCTTTAATTGAGTTATACATGCTGCATTATCTTCGTATAAGATAGTTGGCATATTTTCCTGTAAAGGCAAATTACATATCTTCTGGATATGTTGGGTTAATAACCTTAGCCAAACACACTATTGGCTTGCCTCATGCATTGCAATTATTTTAGCATGATTTGAAGAGGCAACAACTAATGTTTGCTTTGTCAAATGCCATGATATGGCAGTACCTCCACATGTAAATAAATATCCCGTTTGAGATCAACCTTTCTGTGGATCCGATAAATATCCAGCATCAGCATAACCAACTAATAGGGATTTTGAATCAATTGAATAAAATAACACAATATCAATGGTCCCTCTAAGATATCTAAATACATGTTTAATTTCATTCCAATGTCTACGTGTTGGAGAAGAACTAAATCTTGCTAACAAGTTTATAGCAAAAGCTATATCAGGTCTTGTGTTATTTGCAGGATACATCAATGCTCCTATGACACTTAGATATGGTACTTCAGGACCAAGAAACTCTACATCATTCTCATAAGGACGAAATTGATCTTTATTGACATCTAATGATCATACAACCTTCGGGGTGCTCAATGGATATGCTTTATCCATATAAAATTTATTTAAGATCTTTTTCGTATAAGTTGACTGATGGACATGAATTCCATCTTTTAAATGCTCGATCTGCAGGCTAAGACAAAATTTTGTTTTTCCAAGATTTTTCATCTCAAATTCTTTCTTTAAATAATTTACTGTATTTTGAAGGTTTTCAAGAGTTCCAATAATATTTAGATCATCAACATAAATAGCAATTATCACAAAGTTTGATTCAGACCTTTTTATAAAAACACATGGGCAGATTGGATAAATTTTATAACCTTCTTTTAACAAATATTCACTAAGACGATTATACCACATATGTCCAAATTGTTTTAATCCATATAAACTTTTCTTTAATCTGATTGAGCAATTTTCTCGGGAAACTCTATATCCTTCAAGGATTTTAAATCCTTCTGGGATTTTCATATAAATTCTACTATCAAGTGTACCATACAAATAGGCTGTAACAACATCCATTAGATGTATGTCAAGTTTTTCACATACTGCCAGACTAATAAGGTATCTAAACGTGATTGCATCCACCACAGAAGAATATGTTTCTTCATAATCAATGCCGGGTCTTTGTGAAAATCCTTGTGTTACAAGTCGTGATTTATATGTTACGATTTCATTTTTCTCATTTCGTTTTAACACAAATATCCATTTATATCCTACTAGCTTTACATATTTAGGTGTTTGGACTATAGCCCAAAAATCTCACATTTAGAAAGTGAATTTAATTCTTCTTGAATTGCATCTTTCCATTTTGGCCAATCTTTTCTATTTCTACATTCCTCAATAGATTTAGGTTCAGGATCCTCATTTTCTTTTGCTATTTCAATAGCAACATTATAAGCAAAATTGTTGTCGGCAACTATATTTTTTCGGTTTCATCTTTTTCCTAAAGTAACATAACTTATTGAGATTTCTTTGTTATCACCATTTTCAGGTACCTGAACCTCTTCTGGGTTTTTTTATTAGTTATATCTTTGGCCTCTTTTGGGGCACTTGCCTCCACAATATTACCATCTTGAATAATTGATCCTTTCCTTTTACGAGGATTTTTATCTTTGGAACTGATTGGCCTTCCACGCTTCAGGCGTGGATTACTTTCTTTTGCACTAACAATTTGCCTTATTGGGATATCAATTCGTATTAGAGCATTTTCAGCTGGTATGTGAGATTTTGTAATTCTCTTTAGGTCAGTAAATGAATCGGGCAGTTGATTGGCAATGTTTTGCAAATGTATAATCCTTTGAAGTTCTTGTTCACATTGACTTGTACGAGGATCTAATTGAGATAATGATGATCCATTCCATGTAATTTCTTTTACCAGTTTTATTTTCTCTTCCCCTAATATTGGGAATGTTGTTTCATCAAAATGACAATCAATAAATCGTACAGTAAATAAATCTCCAGTTAATGGTTCAACATATTTAATTATAGAAGGAGATTCATAACTAACATATATTCCCAACCTCCTTTAAGGACCCATCTTTGTGCATTGTGGTGGAGTAATTGGAACATATACTGCACATCCAAAAATTCTAAGATGGGAAATATTTGGCTCCTGACCAAAAGTCAATTGTAATGGGGAGTACTTAATATAACTTGTTGGCCTTAAGTGCACAAGTGCTGCTATATGCAAAATAGAATATCCACAAGCTGTAACAGGGAGTTTTGTTCTCATAAGCAATGGCCGAGCTATTAGTTGGAGGCATTTGATAAATGATTCAGCTAAACCATTTTGTGTATGAACATGAGCTATAGGATGTTCAACTTTTATCCCAATTGACATACAAAAATCATTAAAAGCTTGGGATGTAAACTCACCAGCATTATCAAGACGAATAGTTTTGATTGCATAATCTGGAAATTGTACTCTTAATCGAATTATTTGAGCAAGTAGTCTCGCAAACGCCAGGTTACGAGTCAATAATGAGCACACATGTGACCACTTACTAGATGCATCTATTAATACCATAAAATATCTGAATGGTCCACATGATGGATGAATGGGCCCACATATATCACCTTGAATATGTTCCAAAAATGTTGGAGATTCAATCCCAACTTTAGCTAGTGATGGTCTAATAATCAATTTTCCTTGAGAACAAGCGACAGAAGATAAATCCTTGAATTCAAGAATCTTTTGGTTCTTTAATGGGTGTCCAATTGAATTCTCGATGATTCTTCGCATCATAATAGATCCAGGATGGCCTAATCGATCATGCCAAATAGTAAAAGTATGTGGTTCTACAAACTTCTGGTTTGTAGTAACATGTGACTCAATTGCACTAATAAGTGTATAATATAAACCTGATGAAAAAGCAGGTAGCCTTTCCAAAATATATTTCTTTCCACATTCAACATTTGTAATATATAGATATTTAACATTTTTCTCATTCATAGTTTCAATATGATATCCATTAAGACGAATATCTTTAAAACTCAATAAATTTCTTTGAGACTTAGTGGAATATAAAGCATCATCAATAATAAATTTTGTACCTTTAGGTAATAATATAATAGCTCTTCCAGAGCCTTCAATAAGTTTTGAACTACCCGATATTGTATTAACATGGGCATTACTCATTGTCAAATGAGAAAAATATTTTTTATCTTTGAGTATCGTATGTGTTGTAGCACTATTTGCAAGACACATGTTTTCATTGATTTTGGGTCCATCGAAATTTTGTTGAATATTCATATTCTTCATAAAAAAAACAAAATATAATATGAGAAACATTGCAAATATTTATTAAATATATAAATTATTCTTTATGCAAGAAAATAAAATATACTTAAAACAACATAAAAATCTAAAAATAACATCAATTTTTCTAATGATTCTCAAAAAAATCTGCCACATCTAGGTGAGTTATATTATTAAGGTCATTAAATTTATCATCCTCGTAGGCATGGTCAGTTTTAGTATTATAGTGAATATCTTCATCTTTTGCCTCCATTATTTAGAATATAAAATTTGTCTCCATATGTTTTCCCTTCCTTTTAATGGATGCTTGATAAAGTTTCACTAACTGCTCAGACGTACGACAAGTACATGACCAATTCCCCTTCATACCACATCGGTAGCATATATTCTCAACAATCTTTGAAGGATTATTTTGATCACTTATTTCTTGTCTTTCATTGTTATTCTTTTTCTGGTGGTTAGAAGTATCATTACTATGACTACCATGATAACGATTACTAATACGTCATCGACCACGTCACCCACTAGCCCACGACCACGGGTGCGACTTTTATATTTTCTATTTTCATAATTATTGTGTACTGCTACATTCACTTTAGGGAATAGTGCAGAACCAGTGGGACGAATTCCATGATTTTTTGTCAATAGCTCACTATTTTGTTCAGCCACCAAAAGGCATGAAATCAATTTAGAATACATTTTAAAACCTTTTTCACTGTATTGTTACTGCAGGAGCACATTAGTAGCGTGAAAGGTTGAAAATGTTTTCTCTAACAAGTCCTCATCAGTTATGTTTTCTCCATATAATTTTAGTTGAGAACTAATTTTGAAAAGTTCTGAATTGTATTCACTTATAGTCTTAAAATCTTGCAACCATAAATGCATCCAATCATAACAAGCTTTAGGGAGTATCACAGTTTTCTAATGGTCAAATTGTTCTTTCAAATTTTTCCACAACTGAAGAGGGTCTTTCACAGTGAGATATTCGACTTTTAATCCTTCATACAGATGATGACAGATGAAAATCATTGCTTTTGTCTTGTCTTGATTAGATGCTTCTTTATCTCCTAATATAGTATTTCATAGACCTTTAGCACCTAGGTGAATTTCATCATCTAACACTCATGACAAACAATTCTTGCCTGAGATGTCTAAGACCGCAAATTCAAGTTTGGCAAGATTTGACATTATAATCACTTGAATCAAAATAAAAAAAATATTAGTAAAATAATAAGTATTCTCAATCGTAAAATAACGAAATTTGCTAAATAAAAATATGTATGTCAAATATTGACATAAAGAGGAATAGTCATAATAATAACTTAACACAAATTACATTAATTGAAATTTCTTTAAAAAAAACATGTATATTATCATTATTAGATTTTAGTTGTAAAAATAATTTTACAAATGTTATCCAAAGCAAATATTTCATCTAGAAAATAAAATAAAAGGATTATGAAAATACATATACCGTATATAGTTTAACGGGAGTTATATGGCCAAATTATATAAAATTAAAATGTCGTGAACTTCACTATGAACTCGTAGAAACTCGTGCTGATAATGTGTTATAGAAAATTTAATAAAACAATAAATAAAAGCGGATGAAAATACAAGAGAAAGTTTCATTGTCGTATTTTCACTTACAAGGTGTTATTTATAAGCTCATTTACATTCAATTACATTTAGTGAACTAAGTTTTCTTAATTACTTCATTTAATGATCTCCTAATTATAAATGAAGTAAAGAGTTTTATTACTTTAATATGCTTAGGGAGTTATAGACATCCATTTAATTTACTACACTTATTTATTTTTTCAAAATAAAAAGAGGAAAGTACTTGGGCAAGTGTGTACCACGTTCAAACTATTAATTTCCCATATTTTAGCTGTAATCAACACACAGTGCATGGAAATAAGTAGCCTAACACAACACTAAGTAATTAAAATTAATAATTTAACAATATAAAGTATTATGAATATTATAATGAGCGTACTTATAAGAGTACTATTTGTCTTATAATTGTCTTTAGTGAAAGGCAAAGATTTTAATATTTATACCAAGGGTATCAAGTTTTACATCTTTTCTTTTCAATTTTATGTTTTACTAAAATAAACTAGATTTAATGTGTATAGCACATACAAATAGGTTGTTAAATACTAATATTAAATAATATTGGTATACCCTCAACCTCTCGGATATCACTTATCAGGAATCAGGGCTGATACCTCAAGAAGATCTTTCAGGCATTGCCCCTCGAGATTTTGGACATATAAATTTCTTGTGGAATCTCCTCATGAAAATTCTTCTCATTGAACCTCTTCGGACCTAAATTACATAAGGATCTCAACCAGGGGCGAAGCCAGAAAATTTTTTTAAGGGAGGCCGGATGAAATTTTAATTTTTTATAGTTTATATCTTTATAATTAGTAAAGGATTAAATCAAATTTTTATAATTTTAGGGGGGCCAAAGTAAAATTTTACCTTTACTATTTTAAAATTTTAAAAAAATTTAAAGGGCCTTAAAAGTAATTTTACATATTAGGGGGGCCGGGGCCCATGCTAGCCCCCCTAGCTTCGCCCCTGATCTCAACTAACCACCATATAATCAATTGTCAAATTCTATTTAAGCGTGTCACTTTAGTGGTCCTATTTAAACATGTCAGACCGATTGACTTAATAACCTTTTGTTGCCTATATAACCAGATAACACATGGCATCTTGGATTTCTAGCCTAGAATATATAAGTAAACACTTAACTACCTCGGGAAGGGTAATCTTTTTCTCTTTTCTCTCTCTCCCTTCTTTTTTTGAACTTAACTCTAAAATATCTTTTAACTCTAGATTGATCAACAGTGGCTCTCCACCTTGCTCTAAACTTGGTGAACGACCAATACCACATAGCTCCGCCCTTATTTGTTCCTTACATCAACAAGTATATATAACAAATATCTTTAACTTTAAGACATTATTTGATAAATTAAAAAATTAAGTGAAAAAAAATTAAATTTTAAATCTTAAATGTTGATTTTAAAAGTATTGAACTTCAACTCTAAAATTTGTTTGTTTGTTCAATAGAATTTTTTTTATTGCAAATGTTAAATTTTGATATTTTTCATTTTAAAATTTTACCATTACTCTTAATTTGAATATAAAAATAAATATCTAGTAAAAGATAAAAGTAATAAATATGAAATTAGCATAAAACTAAAAGAGATAAATATTTTTACCAATATCCAAATTAAAAATAAAAGTAACTAGTTTAAATTATTGGTTTGCAACTCAAGGGGTAAAGAATGTTAAAAAAACATATTGTAACACCCCAAACCCGGCCTAGACGTTATGACCGGATCTGATGCGCCACATCGAAGAGTTCAAAACATTCCGTATTACTTAGTTTGGAAAAGCTTAGCTGGTGTTGTAAAAGGATACTTTTAAAAGTAGGTTAAAGTGAATGGAAGCTGTGCACCAGGTAGGAAACCAGGAAGAAGAGGAGGTGAGTCCGTCGGACTGCTTAAGTACCAAGCTCCCTTCGGATCCAATCCTAGACATGCACACCGCCATTGCCACACTCTAACATCTAGTATAATTTGGAGAAAACCGTTTGGTTATGTCCATCTTAAGAAAATGATTAAGGTTGAAAAACGTTTGCTTAAAAATATTTAGTTTCTTGGAAAAACATTTACTTTGCGGAAACTTTGCGCGTCATCGTGATTTTTTAAAAACAAGTAGTTTTTATAAAACGAACCCTAGTGCTAACCAATTTAATAATCCCCAAAATAAAATTAATTAAAAAGAGCGGCCTTATTACAACTTTAAGCATAATAAAAATAATCCAAATTTAATGCTAAACTTATTTAAAATCGGCAATCAATCTTCATGGCCACTCTGAATCCCGCCCAGCTCCAAGTCTACCAACTAGGGCTCACCTGCAAGGATGGAAGAGGAAGGGGTGAGTTTGGGAAAACTCAGTGTATACAGAAACCCATCCAAAGCCCAAATCAGCTCGAGCCCATTGGGCCTAAGCCCTATTCAGATAACAGTACACAGTGGACCAAAGCCCTTTTCAGAACACAGTAGCAAGGCTTTAGCCCTTTTTAACATAACAGTGTGGCCCATAGGCCCAGTTCAGTAACATAAGTAACAATAGTAGTAATGAATGCAAGCCCAACTGGGGAGACTACTCAACCCACCAACCGCTACACTGCCCCGTACCAGCCCTACACTCCATGTGGGGAATATCTCAACCCACCCAGCCCTACACTCTACAGTTGCAGCAACGCTGCTCAAATATCAGTAAGTTGAGGCAAATCCTCCAGTACGTGGATGAACCACTTTCAATACTTCCTCCATCAATACCCCAATCCCATGCAACAAATATCAATAAAAGCATGTCATGTACAATACAGTATTATTCAATCATGCAGTTTAGCCAATTTAAACCCTAGAGGTATTTCAGTAATTTTTAGCCGTTTTATGCAATTTGGTTCCACCATCTAGCTAACATGCTACTTTGCCCATCTCTTACCCATATTGGTCCGTAAGCCCATTGGGCCCAGTTTTGGCCCATCTGGCCCCTTTTTCGAAGTACGCTAAAACGTCACACGAACTTACCTACCACTTTGCGGTGCTAGATCTAACAATTACTCTATGTCTTGAAAGCATTCGCATACTCACAAGCCTATGAAATGCTGGAATTTCGGCATTTCGGCTTTTGCCGAATTGAACTAAGGAACGGTGTTCGGTACACACCTGTTTCGCGACGACTGCTACTGAGATCTCTTCCGATGTCCTACAATTGATTAGCACATTTCTTATTTACAAACCATAATCACTAAACCCCAAAACTTACTCATCCATGCTCAAACCATGTCCCTAAAAGCCTTTGAAACCTTACCTTTTTGCCAAAATCGATAGCTAGCTCCGAATCCGATTGCTCCAATGATTCACGCTTTTGATCCAACGCTTAGGAAGACTCTAATCACCGAAAGAAAACATCAGTTACAAACCCTTAAAGCCTTATGCTCAAATCGACAGCCTCCCTAATTTTTTAGGGATTTCGGCTCTTCCTAACATTGTAAAATAAGAAAAGATCTGAGATGATGAACACTTACCCCTTACTCCTTTTTGATCTTCATGCAATCTGGGGTAGATTTATCTATTAAACGACGGTAGAACTCAACTCCCCAAAGTCTTGAAGTTTCGGCTATAAGCCCCCAAATCTATGGTTTTTCGACTTTTGGGGTGATGAAGGAGATGACAATATGGAACTATAACCTTGAAGTAAAATTGCCGTTAGGTAGCTAGGATTAAGAAAAGATAATCGTAGATTAATAAAAACAAAAGAATATAGAAGGACCTGGCTTTGAAGAAATCGACACAAGCAGTGATCACAGGATTTCAGCTTTTGCAACTTCGGCAAAGGTGCTGATGAATAGCAGGTATGATGAATGGTTTTGAAGAAGAAAAATAGAAAAAACAAGAATAGGGGAGGTGGTAGTTTCGTCTAGAGAGGAAGAAGAGAGAAAAAGAAACCCTTGTGGTGCCTGAGCAGAAGAAAACGGCACCTCACAAAGCCCTAGGTGCCGAAATTTTACCTAAACCCTCTGCCGAATTTTCCCTCTTCAATTCCCTAAATTCGGCCAACTCTTAGCCTCTTCCCTTATCACTCCTTAATCCAAGCGTTTGGACTGATCCAAACTCTCCTTTAGCAGAATCCACCTGGACTCCAACACTACCCCTCCTGCACTTAAAAATAAATGCATCTATTTGTCAACACAGGGAATCGATCCCATGCCTCCCTCAAAGCTCCACACGCCACCTTTTTAGGAGCCTAGAGGCGTCACCCTGGCCACTTTACCAAGGCTCTTTTTGTGATGCAATTTACCCATCACTCCAGTTAAGGCCACTTAGCCAGAACCCCTAACCTTTAAGTCCAAAAATTCAAAAATTCAACCGGGTTTTGGCCAACACATGGGCCTTCTATAGGCCCATTTACCTACTCAAAATATTAATTCCACATCCAAATACAAAATTTTAAAATCTTTACAAAATATTGGAAACCGCGAATAAATCCGAAAATCAGGATGTTACAACTCTACCCTCCTTAAAGAAATTTCGGCCTCGAAATTTTACCTTATTAGAACAGTTGAGGGTACTGTTGACGCATAGCCTCCTCAGTCTCCCAAGTAGCTTCTTCTTTGCCATGGTTCCTCCAAAGTACTTTCACTAGTGGAACTGATTTCCTTCTCAACACCTTGACGTCACGATCAAGTATTTGCACAGGTTCCTCTTCGAAAGTTAAATATGACTGTACCTCGATTTCTGCAACTGGTATGATATGAGTTGGGTCAGATCGATACCGCCTCAGCATGGATACCTGAAAAATGTCGTGGATACGATGTAGTTCTGGTGGTAACTCTAGCTGATAAGCCACTGGTCCAACCCGCTTAATAATTCTGTAAGGCCCAATAAACCATGGGCTCAACTTACCCTTCTTACCAAATCTCAAAATTTTCTTCCAAGGGGAAACCTTCAAGAAAACCATATCCCCAACAGCGAACTCAATCTCCTTGCGCTTCAGATCCGCATACGACTTCTGTCTATCCGATGCCTCCTTTAACCGATCCCTTATCAGCCTAACCTTGCTTTCAGTGTCTGCCACCAATTCCGGTCCAAGCACTCGTCGTTCACCCAACTCTGTCCAACACGTCGGCGTATGACATCTTCGCCCATAAAGCACTTCATATGGTGCCATCTGAATACTTGCTTGATAGCTGTTATTGTAAGCAAACTCCGCCAATGGTAAGTAGTCCTCCCAACTTCCACGAAAATCAATGATACAACCTCTCAACATCTCTTCCAGAACCTGAATAACCCTTTCTGACTGTCCATCTGTCTGTGGGTGAAAAGCAGTGCTAAAATCCAATCGTGTACCCAACGCTTCCTGCAACTTCTGCCAAAACCGAGATGTAAACCTAGGGTCTCGATCAAAAATTATCGACACTGGCACCCCATGCAGTCGCACTACCTCCACTACATATAACTTGGCCAACTTTTGCAGTGAGTAGTCGGTACGAACAGGTATGAAATGAGCAGATTTTGTTAACCTATCCACAACCACCCACACCGAATCTTTCTTGGTGGGTGTCAAAGGTAACCCACTCACAAAGTCTATTGTTACTCTTTCCCACTTCCATAGCGGAATTTTCACAGGTTGCAGTAATCCCGAAGGCAATTGGTGCTCAGCCTTAACCTGTTGGCACGTCAGACATTTCCCAACAAATTCAGTCACTTCTCGTTTTAATCCGGGCCACTAGTACACCTCTCGCAAGTCTCGGTATAACTTATTCCCTCCAGGATGCATGGCACAGAGTCCACCATGAGCCTCTTTTAGAATTAACTGCCTCAATTTAGGGTCCTTTGGAATACAAACCCTTCCACGAAAGCACAAAACTCCTTCACTGTTCAACCCAAAATTCTCGTTCTCACCACTCTTAACTTGCTGGAACCGAAGAGCTAATGAATTGTCCTTCAACTGTTTTTCCTTAATCTGCTCAGTCCAAGTAGGCCTTACTTGCAGTTCTGCCAACAAGCTTCCATCGTCGTACAGACTTAAACGTGCGAGTAAGGCTCTGAAATCAGTAACTACCCTTCGACTCAATGCATCCGCCACCACATTAGCCTTTCCTAGGTGATACTCTATCGAGCAGTCGTAATCTTTAAGCAACTCCACCCATCTTCGTTGCCTAAGATTCAACTCCTTCTGAGTCAACAAATACTTTAAGCTCTTATGATCTGTATATATGATGCACTTCTCCCCATATAAGTAATGTCTCCAAATTTTTAACGCAAAAATCACCGCTGCTAGCTCCAAATCATGCGTAGGGTAATTCACCTCATGAGCCTTAAGCTGTCGCGATACATAAGAGACCACCTTGCCCTCTTGCATCAGTACGCAACCTAACCCCACATGCGATGCATCGTTGTATACAGTAAAGTCCTTCCCAAACACCGGTTGAATCAACACTGGCGCTTCGGTCAATACCTTTTTCAACCGATCAAAAGCTTTTTGCTGTATCTCGGTCCAGACAAATGGTACTCCTTTCCTTATGAGTTTTGTCAAGGGTGCCGCCATCACCGAGAAACCTTCCACAAACCTTCTGTAGTAACCTGCCAACCCTAGGAAACTCCGAATTTCCGATACTGACCTAGGTGGCTTCTATTCCAGAATCGCTTCAATTTTACGAGGATCCACCTTAATCCCCTCGGCAGAGACCACATGCCCTAGGAAAGTTACCTCCCTCAACCAGAATTCACACTTGCTGAATTTCGCATAGAGCTCCTTTTCCCTTAACACTTGCAGCACAATACGGAGATGCTCATCATGCTTCGCCTCCGTTTCAGAGTATACCAGGATATCGTCGATAAAGACGACTACGAACCGATCCAAGTAAGGTTGGAATACTTGATTCATCAGATCCATAAAAGCTGCAGGTGCGTTCGTCAGCCCAAACGGCATGACCACAAACTCATAATGTCCATATCGAGTTCGAAATGCTGTTTTATGAATATCCCCTTCTTTTACCCTTAGCTAATGGTATCCAGAACGAAGATCGATTTTGGAGAATACCGAAGCTCCCCTAAGCTGATCAAACAGATCGTCAATCCTTGGTAGTGGATACTTATTCTTAATCGTCAGTTTGTTCAATTGACGATAATTGATGCACATGCGCATCATTCCATCCTTTTTCTTCACAAACAGGACCGGTGCTCCCCAATGAGACACACTAGGCCTAATGAAGCCTCTATCTAACAACTCTTGAATTTAAGCTTTTAGTTCCACTAACTCCTTCGGTGCCATCCTATAGGGTGCAATAGATACTGGAGCTGTTCCAAGCAACAAATCGATTCCAAACTCGACTTCCCGATTCAGAGGTAATCTAGGAAGCTCTTCCGGAAAGACATCCCGGAATTCCCTAACAGTTCTGATGGTCTCCACAGTCAGATTCCCAGTTTCAGCTTGGCTTACCAAGGCCAGATATGCCTCGCACCCCTTGCGCATCAGTTTCTCAGCCCTCAACGCCGATACTACATTGGATAAGTAATCCCTTCGTTCTCCAATAATCATTACCTCTTTATCATTGACAGTCCTTAACACCATCCTCTTAGCTGTACAATCTAAAGTTGCCTTATGCTTGGCCAACCAATCCATCCCTAGTATCAAATCGAATTCTTCAAACGGTAACTCCATCAAATCCCCACAGAAAACCCCACTTTGAATCTCCAAAGGCACCTCCTTGAAGAGTTTCTCTACCTTAACCGAATGACCTAAAGGACTTATCACAGACACCCCACACACAGTCTCCTCGAAGTGCACACCCAGTGCCCTAGAAATGTTATATGCCACATATGAATGGGTTGATCCCACATCAATCAGAGCAGTATAAGGTATACCATAGATAAAAAACGTATTATGACATCAGGTGCGTCACCCTCCTCGTGGTGACGAGCAGCATACACCAAAGCTGGCTGACGAGCATCCGCGTTACCAATACCCCTGGCGGGTGCCCCACGTCCACAGCCATTACCACCGCGACCTTGTCCACGACCACTTGGCAGCGGTGGTCCATCCCTCACAGGTTGAGCCGGTCGCACAGCCCCTTGTTCGGCCGCCTGAGCCTGAGTGGCCCTCCTAGGACAATCCTTAATCCTATGCTCCTTAGACCCATAACAAAGACAACCCCCAGAACGCTTCCAGCACTCTCCTTGATGCGTTCTACTGCAATCCCCACATGCTTGCGGTCTACCTGTGTTCACCGGAACTGATCGAACCGGTTCTTCCATCCTAGCTCTCTTAACATTTCGATTTGCAGCACCCGTTGGTCCAGCATCCCTCCTGAACTGATTCTGATCCCTATCACGATTCTTCCGTTCGGTTTGTTTCACCTCCTCGGCTATCTTAGCCTTCTCTACCAGTGCAGCGAAATCTCGCTCTCTCTGCGGAGCTATGAGCACCCTTAACTCATCTCTAAGACCATCCTCAAAATGAACGCTGCGCTCGTATTCAGTGGAAACGATGCCATTAGCATACTGACTCAATCGTAGAAACTCCGCCTCATATTTAGCAATGGTCTTATTTCCCTGAGTCAGATTCAAGAACTCCTTTCTGCGTGCATCCACATAGCTAGCTCCAACATATTTTGCCTTAAAGGTCTGTTTGAATAGCTCTCATGTTACCCTCTCAGCTGGGGTACCCTCTCTCACAGTAATCCACCACTGATATGCTTCATCCCGCAGCAACGACACTGCCCCTTTCAACTTCTGTTCTGCTGAGAAGTCCAGGTCATCCATGATCTGCTCTATGGCTTCCAACCAGTACTCAGCCACATTTGGGGCCACTCCAGATACGCCCCTAAAAATCTCAGCTCCGTTGGCCCAAAGTCGTTCAGAAATGGACCCCCTATTCATGGGCCCGACGTTAGCTCCGGCCACCCTTTCCAAAACCCTCAACATGGCCTGAGACAAAGCGTCATCCCCTACGGCCCGATCATATGGCCCATTTTCATTAACCGGTGGTGGACGTACCTCGCCAGCTGGCATGTGTTCAGATGACGCAGATCCAGATTGAGTGCTACCTCAGCCTCGACCACGGCCTCTTCCCCGAGTAGCCCTTGTACTCATAACGATTTATCTGATTACGAATTTTATGACATCAGTTTACTGGTTTCACTATTTATTACAAAATGTCTTATGAACAGATAGAGTTTCAGAGTTATTTTCGCGCAATCACAATTTAGCTACGATCCCAGTTTTGTAGCCCTAATACTACCTTATCAATAGCACTATCTCTAAGGCTCATTACTATCTATAGTATTATTTCCAGTCCAGTTCCATATAAATATGTAAAGCAGAAAAAGAACACTTACAGACTTGGTGCCGGGGATTCAGTGTGCCACCTCCTTTGTAAAAATTAAAAACCCTATTTTTGTTTACCCAAAATAAAAGGATTTGATTTGAAAACACTTTTATTAAAAAATATTGATTTATCCCTGTTTTACAATAGAAAAACTTGAACATTCTTTGAAAAACTTACCATTTCCAAAAAATACCCTTCTTAGGCCCAAGTTTTTTGAAAAGATTTTCGGACCCGATCCACAGCCGAGTTGTTGCAACCAGGCTCTGATACCACTAAATGTAACACTCCAAACCCGGCCTAGACGTTATGACCGGATTTGATGCGCCACATTGAAGCGTTCAAAACATTCCGTATTACTTAGTTTGGAAAAGCTTAGCTGGTGTTGTAAAAGGACACTTTTAAAAGTAGGTTAAAGTGAATGGAAGCTGTGCACCAGGTAGGAAACCAGGAAGAAGAGGAGGTGAGTCCGTCGGACTGCTTAAGTACCAAGCTCCCTTCGGATCCTGTAACACCCCATACCCGAAGCTGTTTCCGGAGTCGGACACGAGGTGTGAACGGACTAAATTCATTTATTTTCACAGTCCATTTAAAAAAATTTCCAGACGAGCTGGCTAACTGCGTCACTGTCACCTTAAAAATCATATCTCGAGTTCCAAAACTCGAAAACCAGTTCCGTAAATTTTTCCTGAAACTAGACTCATATATACATCTACAAATTGTTTTCTATAATCTTTAGTCTAGCTAATTAGTACAGTTTATTAGTTAAATTCTCCCCTATTTTAGGGTTCGACTACTCTGACCTCCACGCACTACGACTTGGATATCTCCCTGTACAGGGCTTCAATACTGATGACATTTGTTTCTAATGAAACTAGACTCAAAAAGAAATCTATAAATATAAGGCATGACTTCTAATTATCTCTGGTTAATTTATGATGAATTTCCAAAGTCGGAATATGGAATCCAGAAACCGTTCTGCCCCTGTTTCGCGAAAATCTAAATATCTCTTAACATACAACTCATATGATCGTTTCGTTTCTTCCA
The DNA here is from genome assembly GCF_007990345.1 of Gossypium hirsutum. Classification (NCBI taxonomy): domain Eukaryota; kingdom Viridiplantae; phylum Streptophyta; class Magnoliopsida; order Malvales; family Malvaceae; genus Gossypium; species Gossypium hirsutum. The sequence goes on along the minus strand of NC_053429.1, from coordinate 71,371,681 downwards.
CGTGAAAGTAGATTCATCAAGGTTTGATTAAATAATTTATTCAATATTTAATTCCATTCCTACTATTTTTAGTGATTTTTCAAATCTACATCACTGTTGCTGTCAGCATCTACCTTTAAGGTAGACTTTACCTATTTCATAGTTTCCATGATTCAACTAGCCCTTTAGCATATATAGCCCAAAATATAATCATGATGAACCATTATAATGGCTAATCGTTGCCAAACATTTCCATACCTAATGAACATATACATTCAAGATGATTATAACATTATGCTCAAAATATATATAAGCCATTTTCGCATGGCTATCCAAATATATACAACACCAAAGTACTTGACTAATAACAAAAAGGGGTGTCCTATACAGGCCATTTCAAAGTTCAACCAAAAGTGTACCAAAAGGGGCTTTGATAGTGTGGGAGACTCCGACTTCCAAAAATCCCGAGTCCGATAGCTGACGAACCAAAATCTATAAAACAGAGATTCAAAGAAACGGAGTAAGCATTTAATGCTTAGTAAGTTTTGAGCCATAAAATTAGACACAACTACAATGTAGCATTCATATGGCTAAATGGATAATTTCATATGCACAAATTCTCAATATCATACTTACTTCACATTACCAACCCTTATATTCACACAAAAAAGATCAACTTAGCCAAAGGCCGGAAACTCATTAATCGACTGAGAGAATAATATTTAAACGGGATCACTACTCAAATGCATATACGAAACGTACCTCATCGTTGGGATTTTACCAGCGTATTAATTGAAATTATTACAGCAAGATCGCTCATTCCCAACCAAGTACCTTCGGGGTTTAGCCGGATATAGCTACTGCTCAAATGCCTTCGGGACTTAGCCCGGTTATAGTAACTCGCACAAATGCCTTCGGGACTTAGCCCGGATATAGTACTTCACACAAATGCCTTCGGGACTTAGCCCGGATATAGTAACTCGCACCAATGCCTTTGGGACTTAGCCCGGATATAGTAACTCGCACAAATGCCTTCGGGACTTGCCCGGAACTAGTCACTAGCGCAAATGCCTCCGGGACTTAGCCCGGTTATCATCAAAATATTCACACACATATCAATAAGTCATGACACATCTATATTTCGTTTTCATAATTGGAGTTCAAACACAAGTCACGTATTAAGCAAACCCATTTTCGGCTCACTAGCCACATACAAACAGCATGGTTTACTTTGCTTTATGACACTATCTCTATGCACATACGGCTACCCGTCATACGTATAGACTAATTAGCTCAACATATGATTCAAGTAGAATCATCATATCGCCGCATATTTGTTATGCTCATACATCATGACTTAATCAAATCGGTAACTAAGTCTCGTTACTCGAAAACTTACCTCGGATGTTGTCGAACGATTTCGATGGCTATTCGACCACTTTTTCCTTCCCTTTATCGGATTTAGTTCCCCTTTGCTCTTGAGCTTAATTTAACAAATAAATTGGTTTAATCATTTGAGCATCGAAAAGAGGAACTCAAGGTACTTAGCCCATATATATATACATTAGACATTAAAGTCACATACATGTGAAAGCATGAATCAACTCAACATATTAATCCACACTCCCTTTTAGCCGATTGTCTAAACCAAGATAAAGGCATCAATGTGCTTGCCTCTAACCGAATACATGCAACACTAATCTTCTCATGTGGCCGAGTATGCATGTATATGTTGAGGCCAATTATATACTTAATACCACACATAAATGGCATACCAATATATCATGTGCAAACATATATATATGTGCAAGAGCCGAATCATAATGTTGATTATAACCATTTCATATATTTTCATCATGTACCCGAATGCACAAATATATTACAATAACTTCCAACTCAAATCATGTTACAAATTTATACTTCACAAGGATAAATCATTAACCAAATATAAACATATATCCGAATTCACATGTATATTTTATTTTTACATGAAGCATAGCCGAATCATTTTAACCATGAGTAACATAGCAAGCATAAATCATACTTATCGGTATACCATGGCCGATTGCTTCATGAAGTTGCTAAGACCTACCTTTTTTTTTCAAATTCTCACACACACTCTATCATCTTCATACCTCACCAACACAACATCTAGCATCCACCAAGAAGACAACACCCATGGCCGAGTATCATCTCCCTCACATAGCAAAGATTTAGACCATGGGCTAGGTAGGACTCAAGCTAACAACTAAAATATACATGAATCTCATGGAGCAACATCAAACATACCTTAGCCTAGTTACATGCATGGCTGAACCTCTTCAACCTTTCTTCTTCCTTTCTCCTTAAAGTTTTCGGCCAAAGATGTTCAAGGATGAACACTTTTTTTTGTTTTCTTTCCTTCAACTCACGGCAATGGGGGGGGACAATCACACACATTCTTTCTTTTTTTTTCATCATATTCCCTTTCATTTTTTTTATTACCATGCTCCTTATTTTATTTTTCCTAACATACATCACTAACATAACATGTTTGTGACATGTTTCCACCCATAGCATGGCCAGCCACTATGCTTTAATTTGGCTAATTTGACATGCAAGGACAAGCACTTTCCCACATATATTAATAGGCCACTTGAACACTTGCCTAGCATATTTCTAAATTGTCTCACATAAGTCCCTACTAATAAATTTCACATACACTGACCAAATTAAAGTATGGAACTATCACACAAGCATTTACGCACATCATAAACACAGAATATAACCTTTAATTATTTATAAGACTCGGTTTCGTGGTCTCGAACCACTTTCCAACTAGGGTCAATTTAGGGCTGTCACAACTCTCCCCCACTTAAGAAATTTTCATCCCCAAAAATCTTACCGGTAAATAGGTTTAGGTATCGTTCTTTCATAGAGTTCTCGGTTTCCCAAGTAGCTTCTTCGATTCCATGTTTGAGCCATAACACTTTTACTAACGGAACCGTTTTGTTTCGCAACTCTTTCACTTCACGAGCTAGGATACAAATTGGTTCTTCTTCATAACTCATATCGGTTTGAATTTCAACCTCGGAGGGACTTATTATGTGCGAAGGATCAGATCTGTAACGTCGAAGCATCGAAACATGAAAAACGTTGTGGATCCTTTCAAGTTCAGGGGGTAAAAGCAACCTGTATGCAACTGGACCAACTCGTTCGGAGATTTCATACGGCCCAATGAATCTCGGACTCAATTTGCCCTTACGGCCAAATATGAGTATCTTTTTCCAACGTGAAACCTTAAGAAACACTTTGTCTCCCATCTGATACTCAATATCTCTTTGTTTCAAATCCGCATACGACTTCTGACGATCTGTGGCTGCCTTCAGACTTTCACGGATTACTTTTACTTTCTGTTCAGCATCTTTAATCAAATCAACTCCAAAAATTTTACTTTCACCGAGCTCGGTCCAAAACAATGGTGTACAGCATTTGCGACCGTACAAAGCCTCGTAAGGTGCCATCTTAATACTTGATTGAAAACTATTGTTGTAAGCAAATTCAATCAAAGGTAAATACCGTTCCCATGAACCACTAAACTCAAGGATGCAGCATCTCAACATATCCTCAAGTATCTGAATTATCCGCTCGGATTGACCATCGGTTTGGGGATGAAAAGCAGTACTAAAATACAGCTTGGTACCCAAAGCTTCTTGCAATTTCTTCCAAAATCGCGAGGTGAATCTCGGATCTCTATCTGACACAATAGAAATCGGTACCCCGTGTAATCTCACAATCTGAGAAACATACAATTCAGCTAGTTTATCCAATGAAAAATCTGTACGTACGGGGATAAAATGAGCCGACTTAGTCAGTCTATCAACAACAACCCAAATCGCATCTTTCTTATTTGTCGACAGTGGCAACCCAGATACAAAATCCATCGTAACTCGATCCCATTTTCATTCAGGTATCATGACCGGCTGAAGTAAACCCATAGGCACTTGATGTTCCGCCTTCACTTGTTGACATACTAAGCACTTCGAAACAAAATCGAAAATGTCTCGTTTCATACCATGCCACCAAAACTAGCGTCTCAGATCGTTGTACATTTTCGTACTCCCCGGGTGAATTGACATTCGACTACAATGAGCTTCGTTCAGAATCATCGAAATGAGTTCTGAATTTCTTGGAACACACAAATGACTTCTGAACCTCAAACAATCGTCATCATCAATTTGAAATTTGGATTCCATATTCGGAACACATTCAGCCTGTTTTGCAACCAATTCATCATCGACTTTCTGAGCTTCTCGAATTTGATGAATCAGTAATGGTTTGGCCTTTAATTCAGCTACTAACACATTGTCGGGTAGAACAGACAAGTGTACATTCATCGCTTGTAAATTAAATAGTGATTTCTGGCTTAAGGTGTCTGCAACCACATTAGCCTTTCCCGGGTGATAATCAATGACAAGCTCGTAATCTTTCAACAACTCAAGCCAACGCCTTTGTCGCAGATTCAAGTCTCTTTGAGTCATCAAATATTTGAGACTTTTGTGATCTGAATATACATGGCACTTCTCACCAAATAAATAATGTCGCCATATTTTCAAGGCAAATACGATGGCAGCTAGTTCGAGATCATGGGTCGGGTAATTTTTCTCGTGTGGCTTCAATTGTCTCGACGCATAGGCCACAACTCGACCTTGTTGCGTCAATACGCAACCCAACCCAAGTAGGGATGCATCACTATAAATGACGAACTCCTTGCCTGATTCGGGCTGCACTAGTACTGGAGCTTCCGTCAAGTGAGTTTTCAATTGTTCGAAACTTTTCTGACACTTTTCTGTCCATTCAAACTTAACATCCTTCTGAAGTAGTTTCGTCATTGGTGTGGCTATCATCGAGAAACCTTTCACAAATCGTCGGTAGTAACCGGCAAGTCCCAGAAAGCTCCGAACCTCAGTAATATTTCTCGGAGGCTTCCAGTTAAGTATGGCTAAGATTTTGCTCGGGTCAACTCGAATACCCGATGCGGATACCACATGGCCCAAGAAGCTAACCTCTCTTAACCAGAACTCACACTTACTGAACTTAGCATATAACTGCTTATCCCGTAAAATTTGCAACACTAATCCCAGGTGTTCAGCATGATCGGTTTCATTTCTCGAATAAACCAAAATATCATCGATAAACACGACTACAAACTAATCCAAATACGGTCTGAAGATCCGATTCATCAAATCCATAAATACCGCAGGGGCATTAGTGAGCCCAAACGGCATCACTAAGAACTCATAGTGACCGTATCTCGTTCTGAAAGCAGTTTTGGGTATATCCGAATCTCGAATTCGCAACTAGTAATAACCCGATCTCAAATCTATCTTTGAAAACACTGAGGCTCCCTTTAGTTGATCAAACAAATCGTCAATACGTGGCATCGGATATTTATTCTTTATTGTCACCTTATTCTGCTGACGATAGTCGATGCACAACCTCATGGTTCCGTCCTTCTTTTTCACAAACAATACTGGTGCACCCCAAGGTGAGAAACTTGGTCGAGCGAAACCTCTATCCGTCAATTCTTGCAACTGAGCTTTCAACTGTTTTAACTCGGTTGGTGCCATACGATACGGAGCTATCGAAATCGGCGTAGTCCCAGGTACACGCTCAATACCAAACTCTACCTCCCGAACAGGTGGTAAACCCGGTAATTCTTCGAGAAAAACATCCGGGTATTCACAAACCACTGGCACAGATTCGGGTTTCTTTTCTAACTCTTTGTCATCAAGTACATATGCAAGGTATGCTTCGCACCCCTTTCTTACATATTTTTGAGCCAACATTGATGATATTACAGTTGGCAACCCCTTTAAGTCCGTTGACTCAACTCGGATTATCTCATCATTTGCGCACCTCAAATCAATAGTCTTGCTTTTGAAATTCACAACCGCATCATGCACGGTCAACCAATCTAAACCGAGGATAACATCAAATTCATCAAACGGCAAAAGCATCAAGTCCGCCGGAAAATAGGAACCTCGAATTACTAGGGGACATTTCTTACACACTTTGTCGACAATCACGTAACGACCCAAGGGATTTGACACCTGAATTACGAACTCAGTAGACTCAATAGGTAAAGTCTTACTGGATGCTAAGGTTTCGCATATATAAGAATGAGTAGAACCAGGGTCAATCAAAGCAATCACATCAGTATCAAAGAGAGTAAAAGTACCGGCAATAACATCTGGCGAGGAAGCATCCTCGCGTGCGCGTATAGCATAAGCCCTAGCAGGAGCACGAGCCTCAGATCTGGTTGTAGCATCTCTAGATCCTCTCTGACCGCCACTAGCATTACCCGTATTCCTAGATGGTTTACCCCGAGCAGTAGTAGCACCAGGTTTCCCACTCTGATTCACATTCTGTTCAGAAAACCTCGGGCAATCTTTAATAAAGTGGTCAACCGATCCGCACTTGTAACAGGAGCGGTCATGGAATCTACAACTCCCCGAATGCCATTTACCATAATACTCGCACTCCACTCTGTCTCGACGATCATTTCCAACACTGGCGACCGAAGTGACTCGTGCACTCACAGGGGGTCGATCGCGATCTCGTCTAGAAAAGTCCGAAGTGTCTCTCGACCGGCATAAGCCATCTCTAAATTTCTTCGATGACTGTGGGAAGGGCTTCCCCGAAGACCTCTTACGAAACTCCTTTGCTCCCACCTCAGCTTTTCTTTTCTCCATACTGAGCTCCTCGGCTTTGCAAGCTCGCTCAACAAGTGCCACAAATTCTCGGATTTCCAAAATGCCAACATACAGCTTTATATCATCATTCAGCCCATCCTCGAAACGTTTACACATCACGGCTTCTGAAGAAATGCATTCTCGTGCGTACCGGCTAAGCCTTACAAATTTTCGTTCATAGTCGGTAACCGACATGGAACCTTGTTTGAGTTCAAGAAATTCCTTCTGTTTTTGGTCAATGAATCTTTGACTGATATACTTCTTTCGAAACTCGATTTGGAAGAACTCCCAAGTTACTTGCTTTCTGGGCACGACAGAAGTCAACGTGTTCCACCAATAGTAGGCAGAATCACGTAGCAAGGAGATAGTACACTTTAGGCACTCATCGGGTGTGCAAGATAGCTCATCGAGTACCCGGATAGTGTTGTCCAACCAAAATTCCGCTTGCTCGGCATCATCGCTGTCCGTAGCTTTAAATTCAGTAGCCCCGTGTTTTCGGATTCTGTCAACTGGAGGCTTATTTGACCTTATTTGGTCAGTTACCGGAGGTATTGTAGGTGCGGGGGTGGTATTTGTCGGGAATGGAGGTTGTGGAACAGCCGTATTAGTTCGAATGTATTGGTTGAACCAATCATTCATCACGCTATAAAAAGCTTGTCTAGCTTCTTCATTCGGATTACTAACAATAGGTTGAGAGTCCGCCGGCGCTGTCCCTTACGCGGGAGCAGGCGCTACCCTCTCAATATCATCAGCTACCGCTCGGTCGGGATCGGGATCCATTACAATAAGTAAACACATTTGCAAACGTCAGAAATCACCACACTATCAAATAATCACATAATGGCATGTATAGCTAGACCCAAACGTATTACGGTAGTCCTAGAATCGACTAAACCGTAGCTCTGATACCAATAAAATTGTAACACCCCATACCCGAGGCCGTTGCCGGAGTCGGACACGAGGTGTGAACGAACTAAATTCATTTATTTTCACAGTCCATTTAAAAAAATTTCTAGACGAGCTGGCTAACTGCGTCACTGTCACCTTAAAAACCATATCTCAAGTTCCAAAACTCGAAAACCAGTTCCGTAAATTTTTCCTGAAACTAGACTCATATATCCATCTACAAATTGTTTTATAGAATTTTTGGTCAAGCCAATTAGTACAGTTTAATAGTTAAAGTCTCCCCTGTTTCAGGGTTCGACTACTCTGACCTCCACGCACTACGACTTGGATATCTCCCTGTACAGAGCTTCAATACTGATGTCGTTTGTTTCTAATGAAACTAGACTCAAAAAGGAAACTATACATATAAGGAATGACTTATAATTATCTCTGGTTAATTTATGATGAATTTCCAAAGTCGGAACAGGGAATCCAGAAACTGTTCTGGACCTATTTCGCGAAAACCTAAATATCTCCTAACATACAACTAATATTATCGTTTCATTTCTTCCATGTGAAAGTAGATTCATCAAGGTTTGATTAAATAATTTATTCTCTATTTAATTCCATTCCTACTATTTTTAGTGATTTTTCAAATCTACATCACTGTTGTTGTCAGCATCTACCTTTAAGGTAGACTTTACCTATTTCATAGTTTCCATGATTCAACTAGCCCTTTAGCATATATAGCCCAAAATATAATCATGATGAACCATTCTAATGGCTAATCGTTGCCAAACATTTCCATACCTCTTAATGAACATATACATTCAAGATGATTATAACATTATGCTCAAAATATATATAAGCCATTTTCGCATGGCTATCCAAATATATACAACACCAAAGTACTTGACTAAT